>NC_069501.1:12512806-12812806 GCF_027579735.1 Bombina bombina | reverse complement strand
CAAATTTGACACTTTTGCTTCCTCGGAGGCTATTTTTGGGAGAAAGGTTCTTCAGGCAGTGGTTCCTTCTGTATAAAGAGCCTGCCTATCCCTCCCGTCATCCGTGTACTTTTGCTTTGGTATTGGTATCCCACAAGTAATGATGACCCGTGGACTGATCACACTTAACAGAAGAAAACATAATTTATGCTTACCTGATAAATTCCTTTCTTCTGTAGTGTGATCAGTCCACGGCCCGCCCTGTTTTTTAAGGCAGGTAAATATTTTTTAAATTATACTCCAGTCACCACTACACCCTTGGCTTCTCCTTTCTCGTTGGTCCTTGGTCGAATGACTGGAGGTGACGTAGAGGGGAGGAGCTATATAGCAACTCTGCTGGGTGAATCCTCTTGCACTTCCTGTAGGGGAGCAGTTAATATCCCACAAGTAATGATGACCCGTGGACTGATCACACTACAGAAGAAAGGAATTTATCAGGTAAGCATAAATTATGTTTTCTAGAAGATGTGAATGCTAGAAAATGCTGCTGATACCAAATTTATGTAAGGTAAGCCTGAATACAGTGATTTAATAGCGACTGGTATCATGCTTACTTTCTGAGGTAATACTCTTTTATATTTACAATATAAAACGTTTGCTGTCATGTTTAAACGTTTTTATATATACTTTGGTGATAAAACTTTATTGGGGCCTAGTTTTTTCCACATGGCTGGCTTAAATTTGCCTAGAAACAGTTTCCTGAGGCTTTCCACTGTTACTATGAGTGGGAGGGGCCTAATTTAGCGCTTTTTTTTTGCGCAGTAATTTCTCCAACATAGGTGTGTCCGGTCCACGGCGTCATCCTTACTTGTGGGATATTCTCTTCCCCAACAGGAAATGGCAAAGAGCCCAGCAAAGCTGGTCACATGATCCCTCCTAGGCTCCGCCTTCCCCAGTCATTCTCTTTGCCGTTGTACAGGCAACATCTCCACGGAGATGGCTTAGAGTTTTTTGGTGTTTAAATGTAGTTTTTATTCTTCAATCAAGAGTTTGTTATTTTAAAATAGTGCTGGTATGTACTATTTACTCTGAAACAGAAAAGAGATGAAGATTTCTGTTTGTAAGAGGAAAATGATTTTAGCAACCGTTACTAAAATCGATGGCTGTTTCCACACAGGACTGTTGAGAGGAATTAACTTCAGTTGGGGGAAACAGTGAGCAGACTTTGGCTGCTTGAGGTATGACACATTTCTAACAAGACTTGGTAATGCTGGAAGCTGTCATTTTCCCTATGGGATCCGGTAAGCCATTTTTATTAAGTAAGAATAAAGGGCTTCACAAGGGCTTTAAAGACTGGTAGACATTTTTCTGGGCTAAAACGATTGATATATAAGCATTTTTAATACTTCATAGTTTTGAGGAGTTATTTTATTCTTGGGAATTATGTAAAATAACCGGCAGGCACTGTATTGGACACCTTTTTCACTGGGGGCCTTCTCTAATCATAGGCAGAGCCTCATTTTCGCGCCTCTATTGCGCAGTTGTTTTTGGGAAGCAAGACATGCAGATGCATGTGTGAGGAGCTCAGATACATAGAAAAAGCTTACTGAAGGCGTCATTTGGTATCGTATTCCCCTTTGGGCTTGGTTGGGTCTCAGCAAAGCAGATACCAGGGACTGTATAGGTGTTAAATATAAAAACGGCTCCGGTTCCGTTATTTTAAGGGTTAAAGCTTTCAAATTTGGTGTGCAATACTTTTAAGGCTTTAAGACACTGTGGTGAAATTTTGGTGAATTTTGAACAATTCCTTCATACTTTTTCACATTTTCAGTAATAAAGTGTGTTCAGTTTAAAATTTAAAGTGACAGTAACGGTTTTATTTTAAAACGTTTTTTGTACTTTGTTATCAAGTTTATGCCTGTTTAACATGTCTGAACTATCAGATAGACTATGTTCTGTATGTGGGGAAGCCAAGGTTCCTTCTCATTTAAATAGATGTGATTTATGTGACACAAAATTTAGAGAAAATGATGCCCAAGATGATTCCTCAAGTGAGGGGAGTAAGCATGGTACTGCATCATCCCCTCCTTCGTCTACGCCAGTCTTGCCCACACAGGAGGCCCCTAGTACATCTAGTGCGCCAATACTCCTTACTATGCAACAATTAACGGCTGTAATGGATAATTCTATCAAAAACATTTTAGCCAAAATGCCCACTTATCAGCGAAAGCGCGACTGCTCTGTTTTAGAAAATACTGAAGAGCATGAGGACGCTGATGATATTGGTTCTGAAGTGCCCCTACACCAGTCTGAGGGGGCCAGGGAGGTTTTGTCTGAGGGAGAAATTTCAGATTCAGGGAAAATTTCTCAACAAGCTGAACCTGATGTGATTACATTCAAATTTAAATTGGAACATCTCCGCGCTCTGCTTAAGGAGGTGTTATCTACTCTGGATGATTGTGAGAATTTGGTCATTCCAGAGAAATTATGTAAGATGGACAAGTTCCTAGAGGTCCCGGGGCCCCCCGAAGCTTTTCCTATACCCAAGCGGGTGGCGGACATTGTAAACAAAGAATGGGAAAGGCCCGGCATACCTTTTGTCCCTCCCCCTATATTTAAGAAATTGTTTCCTATGGTCGACCCCAGAAAGGACTTATGGCAGACAGTCCCCAAGGTCGAGGGGGCGGTTTCTACTCTAAACAAACGCACTACTATCCCTATAGAAGATAGTTGTGCTTTCAAAGATCCTATGGATAAAAAATTAGAGGGTTTGCTTAAAAAGATGTTTGTTCAGCAAGGTTACCTTCTACAACCAATTTCATGCATGGTTCCTGTCACTACAGCAGCGTGTTTCTGGTTCGATGAACTAGAAAAGTCGCTCAATAAAGATTCTTCTTATGAGGAGATTATGGACAGAATTCATGCTCTCAAATTGGCTAACTCTTTTACTTTAGACGCCACTTTGCAATTGGCTAGATTAGCGGCGAAAAATTCAGGGTTTGCTATTGTGGCGCGCAGAGCGCTTTGGCTAAAATCTTGGTCAGCGGATGCGTCTTCCAAGAACAAATTGCTTAACATACCTTTCAAGGGGAAAACGCTGTTTGGCCCTGACTTGAAAGAGATTATTTCTGATATCACTGGGGGTAAGGGCCACGCCCTTCCTCAGGATAGGTCTTTCAAGGCTAAAAATAAACCAAATTTTCGTCCCTTTCGCAGAAACGGACCAGCCCCAAGTGCTACATCCTCTAAGCAAGAGGGTAATACTTCTCAAACCAAGCCAGCCTGGAGGCCAATGCAAGGCTGGAACAAAGGTAAGCAGGCCAAGAAACCTGCCACTGCTACCAAGACAGCATGAGATGTTGGCCCCCGATCCGGGACCGGATCTGGTGGGGGGCAGACTTTCTCTCTTCGCTCAGGCTTGGGCAAGAGATGTTCTGGATCCTTGGGCGCTAGAAATAGTCTCCCAAGGTTATCTTCTGGAATTCAAGGAGCTACCCCCAAGGGGGAGGTTCCACAGGTCTCAATTGTCTTCAGACCACATAAAAAGACAGGCATTCTTACATTGTGTAGAAGACCTGTTAAAAATGGGAGTGATTCATCCTGTTCCATTAGGAGAACAAGGGATGGGATTCTACTCCAATCTGTTCATAGTTCCCAAAAAAGAGGGAACATTCAGACCAATCTTAGATCTCAAGATCCTAAACAAGTTTCTCAAGGTTCCATCGTTCAAAATGGAAACCATTCGGACAATTCTTCCTTCCATCCAGGAAGGTCAATTCATGACCACGGTGGATTTAAAGGATGCGTATCTACATATTCCTATCCACAAGGAACATCATCGGTTCCTAAGGTTCGCCTTTCTGGACAAGCATTACCAGTTTGTGGCACTTCCATTCGGATTAGCCACTGCTCCAAGAATTTTCACAAAGGTACTAGGGTCCCTTCTAGCGGTGCTACGACCAAGGGGCATTGCAGTAGTACCTTACTTGGACGACATACTGATTCAAGCGTCGTCCCTACCACAAGCAAAGGCTCATACTGACATCGTCCTGGCCTTTCTCAGATCTCACGGGTGGAAAGTGAACGTAGAAAAAAGTTCTCTATCTCCGTCAACAAGAGTTCCCTTCTTGGGAACAATAATAGACTCCTTAGAAATGAGGATTTTTCTGACAGAGGCCAGAAAATCAAAACTTCTAAGCTCTTGTCAAGTACTTCATTCTGTTCCTCTTCCTTCCATAGCGCAGTGCATGGAAGTAATAGGTTTGATGGTCGCGGCAATGGACATAGTTCCTTTTGCGCGAATTCATCTGAGACCATTACAACTGTGCATGCTCAGTCAGTGGAATGGGGATTATACAGACTTGTCTCCGACGATACAAGTAGATCAGAGGACCAGAGATTCACTCTGTTGGTGGCTGACCCTGGACAACCTGTCACAGGGGATGAGCTTCCGCAGACCAGAGTGGGTCATTGTCACGACCGACGCCAGTCTGGTGGGCTGGTGCGCGGTCTGGGAACCCCTGAAAGCTCAGGGTCTTTGGTCTCGGGAAGAATCTCTTCTCCCGATAAATATTCTGGAACTGAGAGCGATATTCAATGCTCTCAAGGCTTGGCCTCAGCTAGCAAAGGCCAAATTCATACGGTTTCAATCAGACAACATGACGACTGTCGCGTATATCAACCATCAGGGGGGAACAAGGAGTTCCCTGGCGATGGAAGAAGTGACCAAAATCATTCAATGGGCGGAGACTCACTCCTGCCACTTGTCTGCAATCCACATCCCAGGAGTGGAAAACTGGGAAGCGGATTTTCTGAGTCGTCAGACATTTCATCCGGGGGAGTGGGAACTCCACCCGGAAATCTTTGCCCAAATTACTCAATTGTGGGGAATTCCAGACATGGATCTGATGGCCTCTCGTCAGAACTTCAAGGTTCCTTGCTACGGGTCCAGATCCAGGGATCCCAAGGCGACTCTAGTAGATGCACTAGTAGCACCTTGGACCTTCAACCTAGCTTATGTATTCCCACCGTTTCCTCTCATCCCCAGGCTGGTAGCCAGGATCAATCAGGAGAGGGCATCGGTGATCTTGATAGCTCCTGCGTGGCCACGCAGGACTTGGTATGCAGACCTGGTGAATATGTCATCGGCTCCACCATGGAAGCTACCTTTGAGACAGGACCTTCTTGTTCAAGGTCCGTTCGAACATCCGAATCTGGCCTCACTCCAACTGACTGCTTGGAGATTGAACGCTTGATTTTATCAAAGCGAGGGTTCTCAGATTCTGTCATTGATACTCTTGTTCAGGCCAGAAAGCCTGCAACTAGAAAAATCTACCATAAAATATGGAAAAAATATATCTGTTGGTGTGAATCTAAAGGATTCCCATGGAACAAGATACAAATTCCTAAGATTCTATCCTTTCTTCAAGAAGGTTTGGAGAAAGGATTATCTGCAAGTTCTTTGAAGGGACAGATTTCTGCTTTATCTGTTTTACTTCACAAAAAGCTGGCGGCTGTGCCAGATGTTCAAGCTTTTGTTCAGGCTCTGGTTAGAATCAAGCCTGTTTACAAACCTTTGACTCCTCCTTGGAGTCTCAATTTAGTTCTTTCAGTTCTTCAGGGGGTTCCGTTTGAACCCTTACATTCCGTAGATATTAAGTTATTATCTTGGAAAGTTTTGTTTTTGGTTGCAATTTCTTCTGCTAGAAGAGTTTCAGAGTTATCTGCTCTGCAGTGTTCTCCTCCTTATCTGGTGTTCCATGCAGATAAGGTGGTTTTGCGTACTAAACCTGGTTTTCTTCCGAAAGTTGTTTCTAACAAAAACATTAACCAGGAGATAGTCGTGCCTTCTTTGTGTCCGAATCCAGTTTCAAAGAAGGAACGTTTGTTGCACAATTTGGATGTAGTTCGTGCTCTAAAATTCTATTTAGATGCTACAAAGGATTTCAGACAAACATCTTCCTTGTTTGTTGTTTATTCTGGTAAAAGGAGAGGTCAAAAAGCAACTTCTACCTCTCTCTCTTTTTGGCTTAAAAGCATCATCAGATTGGCTTATGAGACTGCCGGACGGCAGCCTCCTGAAAGAATCACAGCTCATTCCACTAGGGCCGTGGCTTCCACATGGGCCTTCAAGAACGAGGCTTCTGTTGATCAGATATGTAAGGCAGCGACTTGGTCTTCACTGCACACTTTTACCAAATTTTACAAATTTGATACTTTTGCTTCTTTTGAGGCTATTTTTCGGAGAAAGGTTTTGCAAGCCGTGTTGCCTTCCATCTAGGTGACCTGATTTGTTCCCTCCCATCATCCGTGTCCTAAAGCTTTGGTATTGGTTCCCACAAGTAAGGATGACGCCGTGGACCGGACACACCTATGTTGGAGAAAACAGAATTTATGTTTACCTGATAAATTACTTTCTCCAATGGTGTGTCCGGTCCACGGCCCGCCCTGGTTTTTTAATCAGGTCTGATATTTTATTTTCTTTAACTACAGTCACCACGGTATCATATGATTTCTCCTATGCAAATATTCCTCCTTTACGTCGGTCGAATGACTGGGGAAGGCGGAGCCTAGGAGGGATCATGTGACCAGCTTTGCTGGGCTCTTTGCCATTTCCTGTTGGGGAAGAGAATATCCCACAAGTAAGGATGACGCCGTGGACCGGACACACCGTTGGAGAAAGTAATTTATCAGGTAAACATAAATTCTGTTTTTTACAGACTGAGACATCCAGCTTCCTCCAGGAGTCCCCTGAATGCTAAAGGACATCTCTAAAGGGCTCTTAGGCTTTCCAAAATCGTTTGTTGGGGAAGGTAGGCCCACAGCAAGACTGTTAAAAAACGTTTATCATTTTTTTCATCCGTTTTTTTAACTAAGGGGTTAATCATCCATTTGCAAGTGGGTGCAATGCTCTGTTAGCTTATTATACACACTGTAAAAATTTTGTTTGATTTACTGCCTTTTTTCACTTTTTCAAATTATGACAAAGTTTCTCTTAAAGGCACAGTACCGTTTCTTATATTTGCTTGTATCTTTATTTAAAGTGTTTTCCAAGCTTGCTAGTCTCATTTGCTAGTCTGTACAAACATGTCTGACATAGAGGAATCTCCTTGTTCATTATGTTTAAAAGCCATTGTGGAACCCCCTCTTAGAATGTGTACTAAATGTACTGACTTCACTTTAAGCAATAAAGATCATATTCTGTCTTTAAAAAAATTATCACCAGAGGAATCTGACGAGGGGGAAGTTATGCCGACTAACTCTCCCCACATGTCAGATCCTTTGACTCCCGCTCAAATGGCGCCAAGTACATCTAGGGCGCCCATAGCGTTTACTTTACAAGACATGGCGGCAGTCATGGATAATACACTGTCAGCGGTATTAGCCAGACTACCTGAATTTAGAGGAAAGCGAGATAGCTCTGGAGTTAGACGAAATACAGAGCATACTGGCGCTTTAAGAGCTATGTCTGATACTGCCTCACAATATGCAGAAGCTGAAGAAAGTGAGCTTCTTTCTGTGGGTTATGTTTCTGACTCAGGGAAGATGATGCAACCTGATTCTGATATCTCTACATTTAAATTTAAGCTTGAACACCTCCGCGTGTTACTCAGGGAGGTTTTAGCTGCTCTGAATGACTGTGATACAATTGCAGTGCCAGAGAAATTGTGTAGACTGGATAAATACTATGCAGTGCCAGTGTGCACTGATGTTTTTCCAATACCTAAAAGGTTTACAGAAATTAATACTAAGGAATGGGATAGACCAGGTGTGCCGTTCTCTCCCCCTCCTATTTTTAGAAAAATGTTTCCAATAGACGCCACCACACGGGACTTATGGCAGACAGTTCCTAAGGTGGAGGGAGCAGTTTCTACTCTAGCAAAGCGTACCACTATCCCTGTCAAGGACAGTTGTGCTTTCTTAGATCCAATGGATAAAAAGTTAGAGGGTTACCTTAAGAAAATGTTTATTCAACAAGGTTTTATCCTACAGCCCCTTGCATGCATTGCTCCTGTCACTGCGGCGTTCTGGTTTGAGTCTCTGGAAGAGGCTTTACAGGTAGCGACTCCATTGGATGACATACTTGACAAGCTTAGAGCACTTAAGCTAGCCAATTCTTTTGTTTCTGATGCCATTGTTCATTTGACTAACCTAACGGCTAAGAATTCTGTTTTTGCTATCCAGGCGCGCAGAGTGCTATGGCTTAAATCATTGTCAGCTGACGTTACTTCAAAGTCTAAGCTGCTTAACATTCCCTTCAAGGGGCAGACCCTATTTGGGCCTGGTTTGAAGGAGATTATTGCTGATATCACTGTAGGAAAAGGTCATGCCCTTCCTCAGCATAGGTCCATATCAAGGGCCAAACAGTCTAATTTTCGTGCCTTTCGAAACTTCAATGCAAGTGCGGCATCAACTTCCTCTAATGCAAAACAAGAGGGAACTTTTGCTCAGTCCAAGACGGTCTGGAGACCTAACCAGACCGGGAACAAGGGTAAGCAGGCCAAAAAGCCTGCTGCTGCCGCTTCTAAGACAGCATGAAGGAACGGCCCCCTATCCGGTAACGGACTTCAAGGCTTCTCCCCCAAAAGGGAAATTTCACCTTTCTCAATTATCTGCAAACCAGATAAAGAGAGAGGCATTCTTACACTGTGTACAAGACCTCCTAGTTATGGGAGTGATCCATCCAGTTCCAAAGGAGGAACAGGGACAGGGATTTTACTCAAATCTGTTTGTGGTTCCCAAAAAAGAGGGAACCTTCAGACCAATTTTGGATCTAAAGATCTTAAACAAATTCCTCAGAGTTCCATCATTCAAGATGGAGACTATTCGTACCATCCTACCTATGATCCAGGAGGGTCAATACATGACTACAGTGGATTTAAAGGATGCTTATCTTCACATTCCGATACACAAAGATCATCATCGGTTTCTCAGGTTTGCCTTCCTAGACAGGCATTACCAGTTTGTAGCTCTTCCCTTTGGGTTAGCTACAGCCCCAAGAATTTTTACGAAGGTTCTGGGGTCGCTTCTGGCGGTCCTAAGGCCACGGGGCATAGCAGTGGCCCTTATTTAGACGACATCCTGATTCAGGCGTCAAACTTCCAAGTTGCCAAGTCTCATACGGACATAGTGTTGGCATTTCTGAGGTCGCATGGGTGGAAGGTGAACGAGGAAAAGAGTTCTCTATCCCCCCCTCACAAGAGTTTCCTTCCTAGGGACTCTGATAGATTCTGTAGAAATGAAAATTTACCTGACGGAGTCCAGGTTATCAAAACTTCTAAATTCCTGCCGTGTTCTTTATTCCATTCCTCGCCCTTCGGTGGCTCAGTGCATGGAAGTAATCGGCTTATGGTAGCAGCAATGGACATAGTGCCGTTTGCACGCCTACATCTCAGACTGCTGCAACTCTGCATGCTCAGTCAGTGGAATGGGGATTACACATATTTGTCCCCTCTACTAATTCTGGATCAAGAGACCAGGGATTCTCTTCTCTGGTGGCTATCTCGGGTCCATCTGTCCAAAGGTATGACCTTTCGCAGGCCCGATTGGACAATTGTAACGACAGATGACAGCCTTCTAGGTTGGGGTGCAGTCTGGAACTCCCTGAAGGCTCAAGGATCGTGGACTCAGGAGGAGTCACTCCTTCCAATAAACATTCTGGAACTAAGAGCGATATTCAATGCTCTTCAGGCTTGGCCTCAGCTAGCGACAATGAAGTTCATCAGATTTCAGTCGGACAACGTCACAACTGTGGCTTACATCAACCATCAAGGGGGAACAAGGAGTTCCCTAGCGATGTAAGAAGTCTCAAAGATAATTCGCTGGGCGGAATTTCACTCTTGCCACCTATCAGCTATCCATATCCCAGGTGTAGAGAACTGGGAGGCGGATTTTCTAAGTCGACAGACTTTTCATCCGGGGGAGTGGGAACTCTATCCGGAGGTGTTTACACAATTGGTTCATCGTTGGGGCAAACCAGAACTGGATTTCATGGCGTCTCACCAGAACGCCAAGCTTCCTTGTTACGGATCCAGGTCCAGGGACCCCAAGGCAACGCTGATAGATGCTCTAGCAGCGCCTTGGTCCTTCAACCTGGCTTATGTGTTTCCACCGTTTCCTCTGCTCCCTCGTCTGATTGCCAAAATCAAGCAGGAGAGAGCATCGGTGATCTTGATAGCGCCTGCGTGGCCACGCAGGACTTGGTATGCAGATCTGGTGGACATGTCATCCTTTCCACCATGGACTCTGCCGCTGAGACAGGACCTTCTACTTCAAGGTCCTTTCAACCATCCAAATCTAATTTCTCTGAGGCTGACTGCCTGGAGATTGAACGCTTGATTTTATCAAAGCGTGGCTTCTCCGAGCCAGTCATTGATACCCTAATTCAGGCACGAAAGCCTGTCACCAGGAAAATCTATCATAAGATATGGCGTAAATATCTTTATTGGTGTGAATCCAAGGGCTACTCATGGAGTAAGGTCAGGATTCCCAGGATATTATCTTTTCTCCAACAAGGATTGGAGAAAGGATTGTCAGCTAGTTTGTTAAAGGGACAGATTTCTGCACCATCTATTCTTTTGCACAAGCATCTGGCGGATGTCCCAGACGTTCAGGCATTTTGTCAGGCTTTAGTTAGAATCAAGCCTGTGTTTAAACCTGTTGCTCCACCTTGGAGCTTAAATTTGGTTCTTAAAGTTCTTCAGGGGGTTCCGTTTGAACCTCTTCATTCCATAGATATCAAACTTTTATCTTGGAAAGTTCTTTTTTTGGTAGCTGTTTCCGAGTTATCTGCCTTACAATGTGATTCTCCTTATCTGATCTTCCATGCAGATAAGGTAGTTCTGCGTACCAAACCTGGGTTTTTACCTAAGGTGGTATCTAATAAGAATATCAATCAAGAGATTGTTGTTCCGTCTTTGTGTCCTAATCCTTCTTCAAAGAAGGAACGTCTATTACACAATCTGGACGTGGTTCGTGCTTTAAAGTTTTACTTACAAGCTACTAAAGATTTTTGTCAAACATCTGCTTTGTTTGTTGTCTACTCTGGACAGAGGAGAGGTCAAAAGGCTTCGGCAACCTCTCTTTCTTTTTGGCTAAGAAGCATAATCCGCTTAGCCTATGAGACTGCTGGCCAGCAGCCTCCAGAAAGGATTACAGCTCATTCTACTAGAGCTGTGGCTTCAACATGGGCCTTTAAAAATGAGGCTTATGTTGAACAGATTTGCAAGGCGGCAATTTGGTCTTCGCTTCATACTTTTTCAAAATTCTACAAATTTGATACTTTTGCTTCTTCGGAGGCTATTTTTGGGAGAAAGGTTTTACAGGCAGTGGTACCTTCCGTTTAAGTACCTGCCTTGTCCCTCCCTTCATCCGTGTACTTTAGCTTTGGAATTGGTATCCCACAAGTAATGGATGATCCGTGGACTGGATACACCTTACAAGAGAAAACATAATTTATGCTTACCTGATAAATTTATTTCTCTTGGCCCGCCCTGTCATTTTAAGGCAGGTGTTTTTTATTTTTAAACTACAGTCACCACTGCACCCTATGGTTTCTCCTTTCTCTGCTTGTTTTCGGTCGAATGACCGGATATGGCAGTTAGGGGAGGAGCTATATAGCAGCTCTGCTGTGGGTGATCCTCTTGCAACTTCCTGTTGGGAAGGAGAATATCCCACAAGTAATGGATGATCCGTGGACTGGATACACCACAAGAGAAATAAATTTATCAGGTAAGCATAAATTGTTTTTCCTCTTTCTTACCATCATCTCCTCACTTGTAACATCACGTCCGTCCTTACAACTCTCACTCCTACACTTTACAAAAAGCTTCACAAAAGCACTAAGTCATTAGATCAGCTTGCTAGCTCTCTCCAATTTCTCCTCTCTTCCATCCCCTCCTTTTCCTGTACTGATGAATCTATTTGCCACTATAACATTACAGATCTCACTATGTTATTTACCCTCAGTAACGTGTGCTCAGTGTGTGTTACAGAGCTCACTAGAGGGTGTGAGGTGCCTTATTGCTGCATACATTACAGATCTCATTATGTTATTTACCCTCAGTAACGTGTGCTCAGTGTGTGTTACAGAGCTCACTAGAGGGTGTGAGGTGCCTTATTGCTGCACACATTACAGATCTCATTATGTTATTTACCCTCAGTAACGTGTGCTCAGTGTGTGTGTTACAGAGCTCACTAGAGGGTGTGAGGTGCCTTATTGCTGCACACATTACAGATCTCACTGTTATTTACCCTCAGTAACGTGTGCTCAGTGTGTGTTACAGAGCTCACTAGAGGGTGTGAGGTGCCTTATTGCTGCACACATTATAGATCTCATTATGTTATTTACCCTCAGTAACGTGTGCTCAGTGTGTGTTACAGAGCTCACTAGAGGGTGTGAGGTGCCTTATTGCTGCACACATTACAGATCTCACTATGTTATTTACCCTCAGTAACGTGTGCTCAGTGTGTGTGTTACAGAGCTCACTAGAGGGTGTGAGGTGCCTTATTGCTGCACACATTACAGATCTCATTATGTTATTTACCCTCAGTAACGTGTGCTCAGTGTGTGTTACAGAGCTCACTAGAGGGTGTGAGGTGCCTTATTGCTGCACACATTACAGATCTCACTGTTATTTACCCTCAGTAACGTGTGCTCAGTGTGTGTTACAGAGCTCACTAGAGGGTGTGAGGTGCCTTATTGCTGCACACATTACAGATCTCACTGTTATTTACCCTCAGTAACGAGTGCTCAGTGTGTGTTACAGAGCTCACTAGAGGGTGTGAGGTGCCTTATTGCTGCACACATTACAGATCTCACTGTTATTTACCCTCAGTAACGTGTGCTCAGTGTGTGTTACAGAGCTCACTAGAGGGTGTGAGGTGCCTTATTGCTGCACACATTACAGATCTCACTGTTATTTACCCTCAGTAACGTGTGCTCAGTGTGTGTTACAGAGCTCACTAGAGGGTGTGAGGTGCCTTATTGCTGCACACATTACAGATCTCACTATGTTATTTACCCTCAGTAACGTGTGCTCAGTGTGTGTTACAGAGCTCACTAGAGGGTGTGAGGTGCCTTATTGCTGCACACATTACAGATCTCATTATGTTATTTACCCTCAGTAACGTGTGCTCAGTGTGTGTTACAGAGCTCACTAGAGGGTGTGAGGTGCCTTATTGCTGCACACATTACAGATCTCATTATATTATTTACCCTCAGTAACGTGTGCTCAGTGTGTGTTACAGAGCTCACTAGAGGGTGTGAGGTGCCTTATTGCTGCATACATTACAGATCTCACTATGTTATTTACCCTCAGTAACGTGTGCTCAGTGTGTGTTACAGAGCTCACTAGAGGGTGTGAGGTGCCTTATTGCTGCACACATTATAGATCTCATTATGTTATTTACCCTCAGTAACGTGTGCTCAGTGTGTGTTACAGAGCTCACTAGAGGGTGTGAGGTGCCTTATTGCTGCACACATTACAGATCTCACTATGTTATTTACCCTCAGTAACGTGTGCTCAGTGTGTGTTACAGAGCTCACTAGAGGGTGTGAGGTGCCTTATTGCTGCACACATTACAGATCTCATTATGTTATTTACCCTCAGTAACGTGTGCTCAGTGTGTGTTACAGAGCTCACTAGAGGGTGTGAGGTGCCTTATTGCTGCACACATTACAGATCTCATTATGTTATTTACCCTCAGTAACGTGTGCTCAGTGTGTGTTACAGAGCTCACTAGAGGGTGTGAGGTGCCTTATTGCTGCACACATTACAGATCTCATTATGTTATTTACCCTCAGTAACGTGTGCTCAGTGTGTGTGTTACAGAGCTCACTAGAGGGTGTGAGGTGCCTTATTGCTGCACACATTACAGATCTCATTATGTTATTTACCCTCAGTAACGTGTGCTCAGTGTGTGTTACAGAGCTCACTAGAGGGTGTGAGGTGCCTTATTGCTGCATACATTACAGATCTCACTGTTATTTACCCTCAGTAACGTGTGCTCAGTGTGTGTTACAGAGCTCACTAGAGGGTGTGAGGTGCCTTATTGCTGCACACATTACAGATCTCATTATGTTATTTACCCTCAGTAACGTGTGCTCAGTGTGTGTTACAGAGCTCACTAGAGGGTGTGAGGTGCCTTATTGCTGCACACATTACAGATCTCATTATGTTATTTACCCTCAGTAACGTGTGCTCAGTGTGTGTTACAGAGCTCACTAGAGGGTGTGAGGTGCCTTATTGCTGCACACATTACAGATCTCATTATGTTATTTACCCTCAGTAACGTGTGCTCAGTGTGTGTTACAGAGCTCACTAGAGGGTGTGAGGTGCCTTATTGCTGTACACATTACAGATCTCATTATGTTATTTACCCTCAGTAACGTGTGCTCAGTGTGTGTTACAGAGCTCACTAGAGGGTGTGAGGTGCCTTATTGCTGCACACATTACAGATCTCACTGTTATTTACCCTCAGTAACGTGTGCTCAGTGTGTGTTACAGAGCTCACTAGAGGGTGTGAGGTGCCTTATTGCTGCACACATTACAGATCTCATTATGTTATTTACCCTCAGTAACGTGTGCTCAGTGTGTGTTACAGAGCTCACTAGAGGGTGTGAGGTGCCTTATTGCTGCATACATTACAGATCTCATTATGTTATTTACCCTCAGTAACGTGTGCTCAGTGTGTGTTACAGAGCTCACTAGAGGGTGTGAGGTGCCTTATTGCTGCACACATTACAGATCTCATTATGTTATTTACCCTCAGTAACGTGTGCTCAGTGTGTGTTACAGAGCTCACTAGAGGGTGTGAGGTGCCTTATTGCTGCACACATTACAGATCTCACTGTTATTTACCCTCAGTAACGTGTGCTCAGTGTGTGTTACAGAGCTCACTAGAGGGTCTGAGGTGCCTTATTGCTGCACACATTACAGATCTCATTATGTTATTTACCCTCAGTAACGTGTGCTCAGTGTGTGTTACAGAGCTCACTAGAGGGTGTGAGGTGCCTTATTGCTGCACACATTACAGATCTCATTATGTTATTTACCCTCAGTAACGTGTGCTCAGTGTGTGTTACAGAGCTCACTAGAGGGTGTGAGGTGCCTTATTGCTGCACACATTACAGATCTCATTATGTTATTTACCCTCAGTAACGTGTGCTCAGTGTGTGTTACAGAGCTCACTAGAGGGTCTGAGGTGCCTTATTGCTGCACACATTACAGATCTCATTATGTTATTTACCCTCAGTAACGTGTGCTCAGTGTCTGTTACAGAGCTCACTAGAGGGTCTGAGGTGCCTTATTGCTGCACACATTACAGATCTCATTATGTTATTTACCCTCAGTAACGTGTGCTCAGTGTCTGTTACAGAGCTCACTAGAGGGTGTGAGGTGCCTTATTGCTGCACACATTACAGATCTCACTGTTATTTACCCTCAGTAACGTGTGCTCAGTGTGTGTGTTACAGAGCTCACTAGAGGGTGTGAGGTGCCTTATTGCTGCACACATTACAGATCTCACTGTTATTTACCCTCAGTAACGTGTGCTCAGTGTGTGTTACAGAGCTCACTAGAGGGTGTGAGGTGCCTTATTGCTGCACACATTACAGATCTCATTATGTTATTTACCCTCAGTAACGTGTGCTCAGTGTGTGTTACAGAGCTCACTAGAGGGTGTGAGGTGCCTTATTGCTGCACACATTACAGATCTCATATGTTATTTACCCTCAGTAACGTGTGCTCAGTGTGTGTTACAGAGCTCACTAGAGGGTGTGAGGTGCCTTATTGCTGCACACATTACAGATCTCATTATGTTATTTACCCTCAGTAACGTGTGCTCAGTGTGTGTTACAGAGCTCACTAGAGGGTGTGAGGTGCCTTATTGCTGCACACATTACAGATCTCATTATGTTATTTACCCTCAGTAACGTGTGCTCAGTGTGTGTTACAGAGCTCACTAGAGGGTGTGAGGTGCCTTATTGCTGCACACATTACAGATCTCATTATGTTATTTACCCTCAGTAACGTGTGCTCAGTGTGTGTTACAGAGCTCACTAGAGGGTGTGAGGTGCCTTATTGCTGCACACATTACAGATCTCATTATGTTATTTACCCTCAGTAACGTGTGCTCATTGTGGTGTTACAGAGCTCACTAGAGGGTGTGAGGTGCCTTATTGCTGCACACATTACAGATCTCACTGTTATTTACCCTCAGTAACGTGTGCTCAGTGTGTGTTACAGAGCTCACTAGAGGGTGTGAGGTGCCTTATTGCTGCACACATTACAGATCTCATTATGTTATTTACCCTCAGTAACGTGTGCTCAGTGTGTGTTACAGAGCTCACTAGAGGGTGTGAGGTGCCTTATTGCTGCACACATTACAGATCTCACTGTTATTTACCCTCAGTAACGTGTGCTCAGTGTGTGTTACAGAGCTCACTAGAGGGTGTGAGGTGCCTTATTGCTGCACACATTACAGATCTCATTATGTTATTTACCCTCAGTAACGTGTGCTCAGTGTGTGTTACAGAGCTCACTAGAGGGTGTGAGGTGCCTTATTGCTGCACACATTACAGATCTCATTATGTTATTTACCCTCAGTAACGTGTGCTCAGTGTGTGTTACAGAGCTCACTAGAGGGTGTGAGGTGCCTTATTGCTGCACACATTACAGATCTCACTTATGTTATTTACCCTCAGTAACGTGTGCTCAGTGTGTGTTACAGAGCTCACTAGAGGGTGTGAGGTGCCTTATTGCTGCACACATTACAGATCTCATTATGTTATTTACCCTCAGTAACGTGTGCTCAGTGTGTGTTACAGAGCTCACTAGAGGGTGTGAGGTGCCTTATTGCTGCACACATTACAGATCTCACTGTTATTTACCCTCAGTAACGTGTGCTCAGTGTGTGTTACAGAGCTCACTAGAGGGTGTGAGGTGCCTTATTGCTGCACACATTACAGATCTCATTATGTTATTTACCCTCAGTAACGTGTGCTCAGTGTGTGTTACAGAGCTCACTAGAGGGTGTGAGGTGCCTTATTGCTGCACACATTACAGATCTCACTGTTATTTACCCTCAGTAACGTGTGCTCAGTGTGTGTTACAGAGCTCACTAGAGGGTGTGAGGTGCCTTATTGCTGCACACATTACAGATCTCATATGTTATTTACCCTCAGTAACGTGTGCTCAGTGTGTGTTACAGAGCTCACTAGAGGGTGTGAGGTGCCTTATTGCTGCACACATTACAGATCTCATTATGTTATTTACCCTCCGTAACGTGTGCTCAGTGTGTGTTACAGAGCTCACTAGAGGGTGTGAGGTGCCTTATTGCTGCACACATTACAGATCTCATTATGTTATTTACCCTCAGTAACGTGTGCTCAGTGTGTGTTACAGAGCTCACTAGAGGGTGTGAGGTGCCTTATTGCTGCACACATTACAGATCTCATTATGTTATTTACCCTCAGTAACGTGTGCTCAGTGTGTGTTACAGATCTCACTAGAGGGTGTGAGGTGCCTTATTGCTGCACACATTACAGATCTCACTGTTATTTACCCTCAGTAACGTGTGCTCAGTGTGTGTTACAGAGCTCACTAGAGGGTGTGAGGTGCCTTATTGCTGCACACATTACAGATATCATTATGTTATTTACCCTCAGTAACGTGTGCTCAGTGTGTGTTACAGAGCTCACTAGAGGGTGTGAGGTGCCTTATTGCTGCACACATTACAGATCTCATTATGTTATTTACCCTCAGTAACGTGTGCTCAGTGTGTGTGTTACAGAGCTCACTTGAGGGTGTGAGGTGCCTTATTGCTGCACACATTACAGATCTCACTGTTATTTACCCTCAGTAACGTGTGCTCAGTGTGTGTGTTACAGAGCTCACTAGAGGGTGTGAGGTGCCTTATTGCTGCAAACATACAGATCTCATTATGTATATTTACCCTCAGTAACGTGTGCTCAGTGTGTGTTACAGAGCTCACTAGAGGGTGTGAGGTGCCTTATTGCTGAACACATTACAGATCTCACTGTTATTTACCCTCAGTAACGTGTGTCAGTGTGTGTTACAGAGCTCACTAGAGGGTGTGAGGTGCCTTATTGCTGCACCACATTACAGATCTCACTATGTTATTTACCCTCAGTACACGTGTGCTCAGTGTGTGTTACAGAGCTCACTAGAGGGTTGTGACGGATGCCTTATTGCTGCCAACATTACAGATCTCCTTATGTTATTTACCCTCAGTAACGTGTGCTCAGTGTGTGTTACAGAGCTCACTAGAGGGTCGTGAGGTGCCTTATTGCTGCACAACATTACAGATCTCACTGTTATTTACCCTCAGTAACGTGTGCTCACGTGTGTGTTACAGAGCTCACTAGAGGGTGTGAGGTGCCTTATTGCTGCACACATTACAGATCTCACTGTTATTTACCCTCAGTAACGTGTGCTCAGTGTGTGTTACAGAGCTCACTAGAGGGTGTGAGGTGCCTTATTGCTGCACACATTACAGATCTCATTATGTTATTTACCCTCAGTAACGTGTGCTCAGTGTGTGTTACAGAGCTCACTAGAGGGTGTGAGGTGCCTTATTGCTGCACACATTACAGATCTCACTGTTATTTACCCTCAGTAACGTGTGCTCAGTGTGTGTTACAGAGCTCACTAGAGGGTGTGAGGTGCCTTATTGCTGCACACATTACAGATCTCATTATGTTATTTACCCTCAGTAACGTGTGCTCAGTGTGTGTTACAGAGCTCACTAGAGGGTGTGAGGTGCCTTATTGCTGCACACATTACAGATCTCATATGTTATTTACCCTCAGTAACGTGTGCTCAGTGTGTGTTACAGAGCTCACTAGAGGGTGTGAGGTGCCTTATTGCTGCACACATTACAGATCTCATATGTTATTTACCCTCAGTAACGTGTGCTCAGTGTGTGTTACAGAGCTCACTAGAGGGTGTGAGGTGCTTATTGCTGCACACATTACAGATCTCATATGTTATTTACCCTCAGTAACGTGTGCTCAGTGTGTGTTACAGAGCTCACTAGAGGGTGTGAGGTGCCTTATTGCTGCACACATTACAGATCTCACTGTTATTTACCCTCAGTAACGTGTGTTACAGAGCTCACTAAGAGGGTTGAGGTGGCCTTATTGCTGCACACATTACAGATCTCCACTATGTTATTTACCCCTCAGTAACGTAGTGACTCAGTGTGTGATACAGAGATCACTAGAGGGTGTGAGGTGCCTTATGCTGCACACAATTAACAGATCTCATTATGTTATTTACCCTCAGTAACGTGTGCTCAGTGTGTGTTACAGAGCTCACTAGAGGGTGATGAGGTGCCTTATTGCTGCATACAATTACAGATCTCATCTGTTATTTACCCTCAGTAACGTGTGCTCAGTGTGTGTTACAGAGCTCACTAGAGGGTGTGAGGTGCCTTATTGCTGCACACATACAGATCTCATCTGTTATTTTACCCTCAGTAACGTGTGCTCAGTGTGTGTTACAGACGCCTCACTAGAGGGTGTGAGGTGCTTAAGTTTGCTGCCACACATTACAGATCTCATATGTTATTACCCTCAGAAACGTGTGCTCCAGGTGTGTTACAGAGCTCACTAGAGGGTGTGAGGTGCTCTTATTGCTGCACACATTACAGATCTCATTATATTATTTACCCTCAGTAACGTGTGCTCAGTGTGTGTGTTACAGAGCTCACTAGAGGGTGTGAGGTGCCTTATTGCTGCACACATTACAGATCTCACTATATTATTTACCCTCAGTAACGTGTGCTCAGTGTGTGTGTTACAGAGCTCACTAGAGGGTGTGAGGTGCCTTATTGCTGAACACATTACAGATCTCATGTTATTTACCCTCAGTAACGTGTGCTCATTGTGTGTTACAGAGCTCACTAGAGGGTGTGAGGTGCCTTATTGCTGCACACATTACAGATCTCATTATGTTATTTACCCTCAGTAACGTGTGCTCAGTGTGTGTTACAGAGCTCACTAGAGGGTGTGAGGTGCCTTATTGCTGCACACATTACAGATCTCATTATGTTATTTACCCTCAGTAACGTGTGCTCAGTGTGTGTTACAGAGCTCACTAGAGGGTGTGAGGTGCCTTATTGCTGCACACATTACAGATCTCACTGTTATTTACCCTCAGTAACGTGTGCTCAGTGTGTGTTACAGAGCTCACTAGAGGGTGCTGAGGTGCCTTATTGCTGCACACATTACAGATCTCACTGTTATTTACCCTCAGTAACGTGTGCTCAGTGTGTGTTACAGAGCTCACTAGAGGGTGTGAGGTGCCTTATTGCTGCACACATTACAGATCTCATTATTTTATTTACCCTCAGTAACGTGTGCTCAGTGTGTGTTACAGAGCTCACTAGAGGGTGTGAGGTGCCTTATTGCTGCACACATTACAGATCTCATTATGTTATTTACCCTCAGTAACGTGTGCTCAGTGTGTGTTACAGAGCTCACTAGAGGGTGTGAGGTGCCTTATTGCTGCACACATTACAGATCTCATTATGTTATTTACCCTCAGTAACGTGTGCTCAGTGTGTGTTACAGAGCTCACTAGAGGGTGTGAGGTGCCTTATTGCTGCACACATTACAGATCTCACTGTTATTTACCCTCAGTAACGTGTGCTCAGTGTGTGTTACAGAGCTCACTAGAGGGTGTGAGGTGCCTTATTGCTGCACACATTACAGATCTCATTATGTTATTTACCCTCAGTAACGTGTGCTCAGTGTGTGTTACAGAGCTCACTAGAGGGTGTGAGGTGCCTTATTGCTGCACACATTACAGATCTCATTATGTTATTTACCCTCAGTAACGTGTGCTCAGTGTGTGTGTTACAGAGCTCACTAGAGGGTGTGAGGTGCCTTATTGCTGCACACATTACAGATCTCATTATGTTATTTACCCTCAGTAACGTGTGCTCAGTGTGTGTTACAGAGCTCACTAGAGGGTGTGAGGTGCCTTATTGCTGCACACATTACAGATCTCACTTGTTATTTACCCTCAGTAACGTGTGCTCAGTGTGTGTTACAGAGCTCACTAGAGGGTGTGAGGTGCCTTATTGCTGCACACATTACAGATCTCATTATGTTATTTACCCTCAGTAACGTGTGCTCAGTGTGTGTTACAGAGCTCACTAGAGGGTGTGAGGTGCCTTATTGCTGCACACATTATAGATCTCATTATGTTATTTACCCTCAGTAACGTGTGCTCAGTGTGTGTTACAGAGCTCACTAGAGGGTGTGAGGTGCCTTATTGCTGCACACATTACAGATCTCATTATGTTATTTACCCTCAGTAACGTGTGCTCAGTGTGTGTTACAGAGCTCACTAGAGGGTGTGAGGTGCCTTATTGCTGCACACATTACAGATCTCACTATGTTATTTACCCTCAGTAACGTGTGCTCAGTGTGTGTTACAGAGCTCACTAGAGGGTGTGAGGTGCCTTATTGCTGCACACATTATAGATCTCATTATGTTATTTACCCTCAGTAACGTGTGCTCAGTGTGTGTTACAGAGCTCACTAGAGGGTGTGAGGTGCCTTATTGCTGCACACATTACAGATCTCACTGTTATTTACCCTCAGTAACGTGTGCTCAGTGTGTGTTACAGAGCTCACTAGAGGGTGTGAGGTGCCTTATTGCTGCACACATTACAGATCTCATTATGTTATTTACCCTCAGTAACGTGTGCTCAGTGTGTGTTACAGAGCTCACTAGAGGGTGTGAGGTGCCTTATTGCTGCACACATTACAGATCTCACTGTTATTTACCCTCAGTAACGTGTGCTCAGTGTGTGTTACAGAGCTCACTAGAGGGTGTGAGGTGCCTTATTGCTGCACACATTACAGATCTCACTATGTTATTTACCCTCAGTAACGTGTGCTCAGTGTGTGTTACAGAGCTCACTAGAGGGTGTGAGGTGCCTTATTGCTGCACACATTACAGATCTCATTATGTTATTTACCCTCAGTAACGTGTGCTCAGTGTGTGTTACAGAGCTCACTAGAGGGTGCTGAGGTGCCTTATTGCTGCACACATTACAGATCTCACTGTTATTTACCCTCAGTAACGTGTGCTCAGTGTGTGTTACAGAGCTCACTAGAGGGTGTGAGGTGCCTTATTGCTGCACACATTACAGATCTCATTATGTTATTTACCCTCAGTAACGTGTGCTCAGTGTGTGTTACAGAGCTCACTAGAGGGTGTGAGGTGCCTTATTGCTGCACACATTACAGATCTCATTATGTTATTTACCCTCAGTAACGTGTGCTCAGTGTGTGTTACAGAGCTCACTAGAGGGTGTGAGGTGCCTTATTGCTGCACACATTACAGATCTCATTATGTTATTTACCCTCAGTAACGTGTGCTCAGTGTGTGTTACAGAGCTCACTAGAGGGTGTGAGGTGCCTTATTGCTGCACACATTACAGATCTCATTATGTTATTTACCCTCAGTAACGTGTGCTCAGTGTGTGTTACAGAGCTCACTAGAGGGTGTGAGGTGCCTTATTGCTGCACACATTACAGATCTCACTGTTATTTACCCTCAGTAACGTGTGCTCAGTGTGTGTTACAGAGCTCACTAGAGGGTGTGAGGTGCCTTATTGCTGCACACATTACAGATCTCATCTGTTATTTACCCTCAGTAACGTGTGCTCAGTGTGTGTTACAGAGCTCACTAGAGGGTGTGAGGTGCCTTATTGCTGCACACATTACAGATCTCACTGTTATTTACCCTCAGTAACGTGTGCTCAGTGTGTGTTACAGAGCTCACTAGAGGGTGTGAGGTGCCTTATTGCTGCACACATTACAGATCTCACTATATTATTTACCCTCAGTAACGTGTGCTCAGTGTGTGTTACAGAGCTCACTAGAGGGTGTGAGGTGCCTTATTGCTGCACACATTACAGATCTCATATGTTATTTACCCTCAGTAACGTGTGCTCAGTGTGTGTTACAGAGCTCACTAGAGGGTGTGAGGTGCCTTATTGCTGCACACATTACAGATCTCATATGTTATTTACCCTCAGTAACGTGTGCTCAGTGTGTGTTACAGAGCTCACTAGAGGGTGTGAGGTGCCTTATTGCTGCACACATTACAGATCTCATTATGTTATTTACCCTCAGTAACGTGTGCTCAGTGTGTGTTACAGAGCTCACTAGAGGGTGTGAGGTGCCTTATTGCTGCACACATTACATATCTCACTATGTTATTTACCCTCAGTAACGTGTGCTCAGTGTGTGTTACAGAGCTCACTAGAGGGTGTGAGGTGCCTTATTGCTGCACACATTACAGATCTCATTATGTTATTTACCCTCAGTAACGTGTGCTCAGTGTGTGTTACAGAGCTCACTAGAGGGTGTGAGGTGCCTTATTGCTGCACACATTACAGATCTCATTATGTTATTTACCCTCAGTAACGTGTGCTCAGTGTGTGTTACAGAGCTCACTAGAGGGTGTGAGGTGCCTTATTGCTGCACACATTACAGATCTCACTGTTATTTACCCTCAGTAACGTGTGCTCAGTGTGTGTTACAGAGCTCACTAGAGGGTGTGAGGTGCCTTATTGCTGCATACATTACAGATCTCATTATGTTATTTACCCTCAGTAACGTGTGCTCAGTGTGTGTTACAGAGCTCACTATAGGGTGTGAGCTGCCCTTATTGCTGCACACATTAGAGATCTCATATGTTATTTACCCTCAGTAACGTGTGCTCAGTGTGTGTTACAGAGCTCACTAGAGGGTGTGAGGTGCCTTATTGCTGCACACATTACAGATCTCACTGTTATTTACCCTCAGTAACGTGTGCTCAGTGTGTGTTACAGAGCTCACTAGAGGGTGTGAGGTGCCTTATTGCTGCACACATTACAGATCTCACTGTTATTTACCCTCAGTAACGTGTGCTCAGTGTGTGTTACAGAGCTCACTAGAGGGTGTGAGGTGCCTTATTGCTGCACACATTACAGATCTCATTATGTTATTTACCCTCAGTAACGTGTGCTCAGTGTGTGTTACAGAGCTCACTAGAGGGTGTGAGGTGCCTTATTGCTGCACACATTACAGATCTCATATGTTATTTACCCTCAGTAACGTGTGCTCAGTGTGTGTTACAGAGCTCACTAGAGGGTGTGAGGTGCCTTATTGCTGCACACATTACAGATCTCATTATGTTATTTACCCTCAGTAACGTGTGCTCAGTGTGTGTTACAGAGCTCACTAGAGGGTGTGAGGTGCCTTATTGCTGCACACATTACAGATCTCAATGTTATTTACCCTCAGTAACGTGTGCTCAGTGTGTGTTACAGAGCTCACTAGAGGGTGTGAGGTGCCTTATTGCTGCACACATTACAGATCTCATTATGTTATTTACCCTCAGTAACGTGTGCTCAGTGTGTGTTACAGAGCTCACTAGAGGGTGTGAGGTGCCTTATTGCTGCACACATTACAGATCTCACTGTTATTTACCCTCAGTAACGTGTGCTCAGTGTGTGTTACAGAGCTCACTAGAGGGTGTGAGGTGCCTTATTGCTGCATACATTACAGATCTCATTATGTTATTTACCCTCAGTAACGTGTGCTCAGTGTGTGTTACAGAGCTCACTAGAGGGTGTGAGGTGCCTTATTGCTGCACACATTACAGATCTCACTGTTATTTACCCTCAGTAACGTGTGCTCAGTGTGTGTTACAGAGCTCACTAGAGGGTGTGAGGTGCCTTATTGCTGCACACATTACAGATCTCATTATGTTATTTACCCTCAGTAACGTGTGCTCAGTGTGTGTTACAGAGCTCACTAGAGGGTGTGAGGTGCCCTTATTGCTGCACACATTACAGATCTCATTATGTTATTTACCCTCAGTAACGTGTGCTCAGTGTGTGTTACAGAGCTCACTAGAGGGTGTGAGGTGCCTTATTGCTGCACACATTACAGATCTCATTATGTTATTTACCCTCCGTAACGTGTGCTCAGTGTGTGTTACAGAGCTCACTAGAGGGTGTGAGGTGCCTTATTGCTGCACACATTACAGATCTCACTATGTTATTTACCCTCAGTAACGTGTGCTCAGTGTGTGTTACAGAGCTCACTAGAGGGTGTGAGGTGCCTTATTGCTGCACACATTACAGATCTCATTATGTTATTTACCCTCAGTAACGTGTGCTCAGTGTGTGTTACAGAGCTCACTAGAGGGTGTGAGGTGCCTTATTGCTGCACACATTACAGATCTCACTGTTATTTACCCTCAGTAACGTGTGCTCAGTGTGTGTTACAGAGCTCACTAGAGGGTGTGAGGTGCCTTATTGCTGCACACATTACAGATCTCATTATGTTATTTACCCTCAGTAACGTGTGCTCAGTGTGTGTTACAGAGCTCACTAGAGGGTGTGAGGTGCCTTATTGCTGCACACATTACAGATCTCACTGTTATTTACCCTCAGTAACGTGTGCTCAGTGTGTGTTACAGAGCTCACTAGAGGGTGTGAGGTGCCTTATTGCTGCACACATTACATATCTCACTATGTTATTTACCCTCAGTAACGTGTGCTCAGTGTGTGTTACAGAGCTCACTAGAGGGTGTGAGGTGCCTTATTGCTGCACACATTACAGATCTCATTATGTTATTTACCCTCAGTAACGTGTGCTCAGTGTGTGTTACAGAGCTCACTAGAGGGTGTGAGGTGCCTTATTGCTGCACACATTACAGATCTCACTATGTTATTTACCCTCAGTAACGTGTGCTCAGTGTGTGTTACAGAGCTCACTAGAGGGTGTGAGGTGCCTTATTGCTGCACACATTACAGATCTCATTATGTTATTTACCCTCAGTAACGTGTGCTCAGTGTGTGTTACAGAGCTCACTAGAGGGTGTGAGGTGCCTTATTGCTGCACACATTACAGATCTCATTATGTTATTTACCCTCAGTAACGTGTGCTCAGTGTGTGTTACAGAGCTCACTAGAGGGTGTGAGGTGCCTTATTGCTGCACACATTACAGATCTCATTATGTTATTTACCCTCAGTAACGTGTGCTCAGTGTGTGTTACAGAGCTCACTAGAGGGTGTGAGGTGCCTTATTGCTGCACACATTACAGATCTCACTATGTTATTTACCCTCAGTAACGTGTGCTCAGTGTGTGTTACAGAGCTCACTAGAGGGTGTGAGGTGCCTTATTGCTGCACACATTACAGATCTCACTGTTATTTACCCTCAGTAACGTGTGCTCAGTGTGTGTTACAGAGCTCACTAGAGGGTGTGAGGTGCCTTATTGCTGCACACATTACAGATCTCACTGTTATTTACCCTCAGTAACGTGTGCTCAGTGTGTTTTACAGAGCTCACTAGAGGGTGTGAGGTGCCTTATTGCTGCACACATTACAGATCTCACTGTTATTTACCCTCAGTAACGTGTGCTCAGTGTGTGTTACAGAGCTCACTAGAGGGTGTGAGGTGCCTTATTGCTGCACACATTACAGATCTCACTGTTATTTACCCTCAGTAACGTGTGCTCAGTGTGTGTTACAGAGCTCACTAGAGGGTGTGAGGTGCCTTATTGCTGCACACATTACAGATCTCACTGTTATTTACCCTCAGTAACGTGTGCTCAGTGTGTGTTACAGAGCTCTCTAGAGGGTGTGAGGTGCCTTATTGCTGCACACATTACAGATCTCACTATGTTATTTACCCTCAGTAACGTGTGCTCAGTGTGTGTTACAGAGCTCACTAGAGGGTGTGAGGTGCCTTATTGCTGCACTACATTACAGATCTCACTATGTTATTTACCCTCAGTAACGTGTGCTCAGTGTGTGTTACAGAGCTCACTAGAGGGTGTGAGGTGCCTTATTGCTGCACACATTACATATCTCACTATGTTATTTACCCTCAGTAACGTGTGCTCAGTGTGTGTTACAGAGCTCACTAGAGGGTGTGAGGTGCCTTATTGCTGCACACATTACAGATCTCATTATGTTATTTACCCTCAGTAACGTGTGCTCAGTGTGTGTTACAGAGCTCACTAGAGGGTGTGAGGTGCCTTATTGCTGCACACATTACAGATCTCATTATGTTATTTACCCTCAGTAACGTGTGCTCAGTGTGTGTTACAGAGCTCACTAGAGGGTGTGAGGTGCCTTATTGCTGCACACATTACAGATCTCACTGTTATTTACCCTCAGTAACGTGTGCTCAGTGTGTGTTACAGAGCTCACTAGAGGGTGTGAGGTGCCTTATTGCTGCACACATTACAGATCTCATTATGTTATTTACCCTCCGTAACGTGTGCTCAGTGTGTGTTACAGAGCTCACTAGAGGGTGTGAGGTGCCTTATTGCTGCACACATTACAGATCTCATTATGTTATTTACCCTCAGTAACGTGTGCTCAGTGTGTGTTACAGAGCTCACTAGAGGGTGTGAGGTGCCTTATTGCTGCATACATTACAGATCTCATTATGTTATTTACCCTCAGTAACGTGTGCTCAGTGTGTGTTACAGAGCTCACTAGAGGGTGTGAGGTGCCTTATTGCTGCACACATTACAGATCTCATTATGTTATTTACCCTCAGTAACGTGTGCTCAGTGTGTGTTACAGAGCTCACTAGAGGGTGTGAGGTGCCTTATTGCTGCACACATTACAGATCTCACTGTTATTTACCCTCAGTAACGTGTGCTCAGTGTGTGTTACAGAGCTCACTAGAGGGTGTGAGGTGCCTTATTGCTGCACACATTACAGATCTCATTATGTTATTTACCCTCAGTAACGTGTGCTCAGTGTGTGTTACAGAGCTCACTAGAGGGTGTGAGGTGCCTTATTGCTGCACACATTACAGATCTCACTATGTTATTTACCCTCAGTAACGTGTGCTCAGTGTGTGTTACAGAGCTCACTAGAGGGTGTGAGGTGCCTTATTGCTGCACACATTACAGATCTCATTATGTTATTTACCCTCAGTAACGTGTGCTCAGTGTGTGTTACAGAGCTCACTAGAGGGTGTGAGGTGCCTTATTGCTGCACACATTACAGATCTCACTGTTATTTACCCTCAGTAACGTGTGCTCAGTGTGTGTTACAGAGCTCACTAGAGGGTGTGAGGTGCCTTATTGCTGCACACATTACAGATCTCATTATGTTATTTACCCTCAGTAACGTGTGCTCAGTGTGTGTTACAGAGCTCACTAGAGGGTGTGAGGTGCCTTATTGCTGCACACATTACAGATCTCATTATGTTATTTACCCTCAGTAACGTGTGCTCAGTGTGTGTTACAGAGCTCACTAGAGGGTGTGAGGTGCCTTATTGCTGCACACATTACAGATCTCATTATGTTATTTACCCTCAGTAACGTGTGCTCAGTGTGTGTTACAGAGCTCACTAGAGGGTGTGAGGTGCCTTATTGCTGCACACATTACAGATCTCACTGTTATTTACCCTCAGTAACGTGTGCTCAGTGTGTGTTACAGAGCTCACTAGAGGGTGTGAGGTGCCTTATTGCTGCACACATTACAGATCTCATTATGTTATTTACCCTCAGTAACGTGTGCTCAGTGTGTGTTACAGAGCTCACTAGAGGGTGTGAGGTGCCTTATTGCTGCACACATTACAGATCTCACTGTTATTTACCCTCAGTAACGTGTGCTCAGTGTGTGTTACAGAGCTCACTAGAGGGTGTGAGGTGCCTTATTGCTGCACACATTACAGATCTCACTGTTATTTACCCTCAGTAACGTGTGCTCAGTGTGTGTTACAGAGCTCACTAGAGGGTGTGAGGTGCCTTATTGCTGCACACATTACAGATCTCACTGTTATTTACCCTCAGTAACGTGTGCTCAGTGTGTGTTACAGAGCTCACTAGAGGTGTGAGGTGCCTTATTGCTGCACACATTACAGATCTCACTGTTATTTACCCTCAGTAACGTGTGCTCAGTGTGTGTTACAGAGCTCACTAGAGGGTGTGAGGTGCCTTATTGCTTCACACATTTCAGAATCTCACTGTTATTTACCCTCAGTAACGTGTGCTCAGTGTGTGTTACAGAGCTCACTAGAGGGTGTGAGGTGCCTTATTGCTGCACACATTACAGATCTCACTGTTATTTACCCTCAGTAACGTGTGCTCAGTGTGTGTTACAGAGCTCACTAGAGGGTGTGAGGTGCCTTATTGCTGCACACATTACAGATCTCATTATGTTATTTACCCTCAGTAACGTGTGCTCAGTGTGTGTGTTACAGAGCTCACTAGAGGGTGTGAGGTGCCTTATTGCTGCACACATTACAGATCTCACTGTTATTTACCCTCAGTAACGTGTGCTCAGTGTGTGTTACAGAGCTCACTAGAGGGTGTGAGGTGCCTTATTGCTGCACACATTACAGATCTCAAAATGTTATTTACCCTCAGTAACGTGTGCTCAGTGTGTGTTACAGAGCTCACTAGAGGGTGTGAGGTGCCTTATTGCTGCACACATTACAGATCTCATTATGTTATTTACCCTCAGTAACGTGTGCTCAGTGTGTGTTACAGAGCTCACTAGAGGGTGTGAGGTGCCTTATTGCTGCACACATTACAGATCTCATACGTTATTTACCCTCAGTAACGTGTGCTCAGTGTGTGTTACAGAGCTCACTAGAGGGTGTGAGGTGCCTTATTGCTGCACACATTACAGATCTCATTATGTTATTTACCCTCAGTAACGTGTGCTCAGTGTGTGTTACAGAGCTCACTAGAGGGTGTGAGGTGCCCTTATTGCTGCACACATTACAGATCTCCATAGTTATTTACCCTCAGTAACGTGTGCTCAGTGTGTGTTACAGAGCTCACTAGAGGGTGTGAGGTGCCTTATTGCTGCACACATTACAGATCTCACTGTTATTTACCCTCAGTAACGTGTGCTCAGTGTGTGTTACAGAGCTCACTAGAGGGTGTGAGGTGCCTTATTGCTGCAACCATTACAGATCTCACTGTTATTTACCCTCAGTAACGTGTGCTCAGTGTGTGTTACAGAGCTCACTAGAGGGTGTGAGGTGCCTTATTGCTGCACACATTACAGATCTCATTATGTTATTTACCCTCAGTAACGTGTGCTCAGTGTGTGTTACAGAGCTCAACTAGAGGGTGTGAGGTGCCTTATTGCTGCACACATTACAGATCTCACTGTTATTTACCCCTCAGTAACGTGTGCTCAGTGTGTGTTACAGAGCTCACTAGAGGGTGTGAGTGCCTTATTGCTGCCACATTACAGATATCCTTACCCCATAACGTGTGCTCAGTGTGTGTTACAGGAGCCTCACTAAGGTTGAGGTGCCTTATTGCTGCACACATTACAGATCTCACTATGTTATTTACCCTTCAGTAACGTGTGCTCAGTGTGTGTTACAGAGCTCACTAGAGGGTGTGAGGTGCCTTATTGCTGCACACATTACAGATCTCATTATGTTATTTACCCTCCAGTAACGTGTGCTCAGTGTGTGTTACAGAGCTCACTAGAGGGTGTGAGGTGCCTTATTGCTGCACACATTACAGATCTCATTATGTTATTTACCCTCAGTAACGTGTGCTCAGTGTGTGTTACAGAGCTCACTAGAGGGTGTGAGGTGCCTTATTGCTGCACACATTACAGATCTCACTGTTATTTACCCTCAGTAACGTGTGCTCAGTGTGTGTTACAGAGCTCACTAGAGGGTGTGAGGTGCCTTATTGCTGCACACATTACAGATCTCATTATGTTATTTACCCTCAGTAACGTGTGCTCAGTGTGTGTTACAGAGCTCACTAGAGGGTGTGAGGTGCCTTATTGCTGCACACATTACAGATCTCATTATGTTATTTACCCTCAGTAACGTGTGCTCAGTGTGTGTTACAGAGCTCACTAGAGGGTGTGAGGTGCCTTATTGCTGCACACATTATAGATCTCATTATGTTATTTACCCTCAGTAACGTGTGCTCAGTGTGTGTGTTACAGAGCTCACTAGAGGGTGTGAGGTGCCTTATTGCTGCACACATTACAGATCTCACTGTTATTTACCCTCAGTAACGTGTGCTCAGTGTGTGTTACAGAGCTCACTAGAGGGTGTGAGGTGCCTTATTGCTGCACACATTACAGATCTCACTGTTATTTACCCTCAGTAACGTGTGCTCAGTGTGTGTTACAGAGCTCACTAGAGGGTGTGAGGTGCCTTATTGCTGCACACATTACAGATCTCACTGTTATTTACCCTCAGTAACGTGTGCTCAGTGTGTGTTACAGAGCTCACTAGAGGGTGTGAGGTGCCTTATTGCTGCACACATTACAGATCTCACTGTTATTTACCCTCAGTAACGTGTGCTCAGTGTGTGTTACAGAGCTCACTAGAGGGTGTGAGGTGCCTTATTGCTGCATACATTACAGATCTCACTATGTTATTTACCCTCAGTAACGTGTGCTCAGTGTGTGTTACAGAGCTCACTAGAGGGTGTGAGGTGCCTTATTGCTGCACACATTACAGATCTCACTGTTATTTACCCTCAGTAACGTGTGCTCAGTGTGTTTTACAGAGCTCACTAGAGGGTGTGAGGTGCCTTATTGCTGCACACATTACAGATCTCATTATGTTATTTACCCTCAGTAACGTGTGCTCAGTGTGTGTTACAGAGCTCACTAGAGGGTGTGAGGTGCCTTATTGCTGCACACATTACAGATCTCATTATGTTATTTACCCTCAGTAACGTGTGCTCAGTGTGTGTTACAGAGCTCACTAGAGGGTGTGAGGTGCCTTATTGCTGCACACATTACAGATCTCATTATGTTATTTACCCTCAGTAACGTGTGCTCAGTGTGTGTTACAGAGCTCACTAGAGGGTGTGAGGTGCCTTATTGCTGCACACATTACATATCTCATTATGTTATTTACCCTCAGTAACGTGTGCTCAGTGTGTGTGTTACAGAGCTCACTAGAGGGTGTGAGGTGCCTTATTGCTGCACACATTACAGATCTCATTATGTTATTTACCCTCAGTAACGTGTGCTCAGTGTGTGTTACAGATCTCATTATGTTATTTACCCTCAGTAACGTGTGCTCAGTGTGTGTTTTACAGAGCTCACTAGAGGGTGTGAGGTGCCTTATTGCTGCACACATTACAGATCTCATTATGTTATTTACCCTCCGTAACGTGTGCTCAGTGTGTGTTACAGAGCTCACTAGAGGGTGTGAGGTGCCTTATTGCTGCACACATTACAGATCTCACTGTTATTTACCCTCAGTAACGTGTGCTCAGTGTGTGTTACAGAGCTCACTAGAGGGTCTGAGGTGTCTTATTGCTGTACATTTTTTTGGACGTTACTGAAGTCATTTCTCTTTTGGGCCTAATGAGTAGGTTTTTTGTAGCACAGACAGATCAGCAGATGTTGCAGCTCAGTGCTGAGCTCGTGCATCGGGGGACTGCAGTCCTACTGCAGAGGAGGGGGAGTCACAATGCAGAGAGTACTGATCTGGGTCAGCAATACTGACAGATGTATAGTGTGCCAGCAAAATGCGCCAGAGACAGATAATATAGTCCAGCAATGCAGAGTGAGGGTGACAGAAGGCCAGAGAGATGGGGAACCAGCAGTACCTAGAGACTGGGGCAAATACCCCAGCAGTACCTAGAGACTGGGGCAAATACCCCAGCAGTACCTAGAGACTGGGGCAAATACCCCAGCAGTACCTAGAGACTGGGGCAAATACCCCAGCAGTACCTAGAGACTGGGGCAAATACCCCAGCAGTACCTAGAGACTGGGGCAAATACCCCAGCAGTACCTAGAGACTGGGGCAAATACCCCAGCAGTACCTAGAGACTGGGGCAAATACCCCAGCAGTACCTAGAGACTGTGGCAAATACCCCAGCAGTACCTAGAGACTGTGGCAAATACCCCAGCAGTACCTAGAGACTGTGGCAAATACCCCAGCAGTACCTAGAGACTGGGGCAAATACCCCAGCAGTACCTAGAGACTGGGGCAAATACCCCAGCAGTACCTAGAGACTGGGGCAAATACCCCAGCAGTACCTAGAGACTGGGGCAAATACCCCAGCAGTACCTAGAGACTGGGGCAAATACCCCAGCAGTACCTAGAGACTGGGGCAAATACCCCAGCAGTACCTAGAGACTGGGGCAAATACCCCAGCAGTACCTAGAGACTGGGGCAAATACCCCAGCAGTACCTAGAGACTGGGGCAAATACCCCAGCAGTACCTAGAGACTGGGGCAAATACCCCAGCAGTACCTAGAGACTGGGGCAAATACCCCAGCAGTACCTAGAGACTGGGGCAAATACCCCAGCAGTACCTAGAGACTGGGGCAAATACCCCAGCAGTACCTAGAGACTGGGGCAAATACCCCAGCAGTACCTAGAGACTGGGGCAAATACCCCAGCAGTACCTAGAGACTGGGGCAAATACCCCAGCAGTACCTAGAGACTGGGGCAAATACCCCAGCAGTACCTAGAGACTGGGGCAAATACCCCAGCAGTACCTAGAGACTGTACTGTGTGAACCTTATTTATGGCGCACACATCTATAGTAGTGTGTTATGGTAAATGTCTGAAAATAAACTGCAGAGTGATGCAGCAGATAGGGAAACCCCAAGTGAAATCTCAGACACAGCAAAGAAAAGGAGGATGTGATTTTTTTTTTCTGCTAATGCAGCAGGATGCCGGGTTGTATAGAGATAGCTATTAATGCAAGAAGTCACTACCGGCTTTCAGCACACACAGGCACCTACTAGCTACACTTAAAGGGGCAGTCTACTCCAGAGATGGTCCCTTTATTACCTATTTACTATTTTATTTTATTACCTGGAAGAGTTTCACTTTTAATCTTAGCTGACTGCTTGCAAGTGAGTGCTGGACTTTCTCTCTGTGTCGGCTATGTTTTCCTGGACACTTAAAGGGACACTGAACCCAATTTTTTTCTTTTGTGATTCAGATAGAACATTCAATTTCTCTTGCAAGGTGTATCCAGTCCACGGATTCATCCTTTACTTGTGGGATATTCTCATTCCCTACAGGAAGTAGCAAAGAGAGCACACAGCAAAGCTGTCCATATAGCTCCCCCTCTAGCTCCACCCCCAGTCATTCTCTTTGCTGGCTCTAAGAACTAGGGTCTCTCTCTGGAGTGTAAAGTGAATGTGGTGTTAGAATTGTAGTTTTATTATCTTCAATCAAAAGTTTATTTTAAATGGTACTGGTTTGTACTATTTACTCTCTAGCAGAAAAGTGATTAAGATTTCTGCTGAGAGGAAAATGATTTTAGCATGTTGTAACTAAAATCCACTGCTGTTCCCACACAGGACTGAGGAGTACCAGAAAACTTCAGTTGGGGGGAACAGTTTGCAGGGTGATCTGCAATAAGGTATGTTCAGTCATTTATTTCTAGACAAGACTGAGATAATGCTAGAAAAGACTGACAATATCCCCATGAGGGGAGGGTAAGCTATGTTCACAGACTTAGTAAGGAATTGAATGCTTACATAGTAGGGCTAATGATGCTGGTTGACACTTATTCAGGGCAATCGATTGTTTGGCTAAGGAAAAATCATTTTGCAAGACACTTTTGGGTTTTTTTTTTCTGGGGTTATTACCACATGGCTGTTTTCTTTCATGTAATTAGCAAGAGTCCATGAGCTAGTGACGTATGGGATATACATTCCTACCAGGAGGGGCAAAGTTTCCCAAACCTCAAAATGCCTATAAATACACCCCTCACCACACCCACAATTCAGTTTTACAAACTTTGCCTCCGATGGAGGTGGTGAAGTAAGTTTGTGCTAGATTCTACGTTGATATGCGCTCCGCAGCAAGTTGGAGCCCGGTTTTCCTCTCAGCGTGCAGTGAATGTCAGAGGGATGTGAGGAGAGTATTGCCTATTTGAATGCAGTGATCTCCTTCTACGGGGTCTATTTCATAGGTTCTCTGTTATCGGTCGTAGAGATTCATCTCTTACCTCCCTTTTCAGATCGACGATATACTCTTATATGTACCATTACCTCTGCTGATTCTCGTTTCAGTACTGGTTTGGCTTTCTACAAACATGTAGATGAGTGTCCTGGGGTAAGTAAATCTTATTTTCTGTGACACTCTAAGCTATGGTTGGGCACTTTGTTTATAAAGTTCTAAATATATGTATTCAAACATTTATTTGCCTTGACTCAGAATGTTCAACTTTCCTTATTTTTCAGACAGTCAGTTTCATATTTGGGATAATGCATTTGAATTAATCATTTTTTTTCTTACCTTCAAAAATTTGACTCTTTTCCATGTGGGCTGTTAGGCTCGCGGGGGCTGAAAAGGCTTCATTTTATTGCGTCATTCTTGGCGCTGACTTTTTTGGCGCAAAAATTCTTTTCCGTTTCCGGCGTCATACGTGTCGCCGGAAGTTGCGTCATTTTTTGACGTTATTTTGCGCCAAAGATGTCGGCGTTCCGGATGTGGCGTCATTTTGGCGCCAAAAGCATTTAGGCGCCAAATAATGTGGGCGTCTGATTTGGCGCTAAAAAATATGGGCGTCGCTTTTGTCTCCACATTATTTAAGTCTCATTTTTTATTGCTTCTGGTTGCTAGAAGCTTATTCTTTGGCATTCTTTCCCATTCCTGAAACTGTCATTTAAGGAATTTGATCAATTTTGCTTTATATGTTGTTTTTTCTCTTACATATTGCAAGATGTCTCACGTTGCATCTGAGTCAGAAGATACTACAGGAAAATCGCTGTCTAGTGCTGGACCTACCAAAGCTAAGTGTATCTGCTGTAAACTTTTGGTAGCTATTCCTCCGGCTGTTGTTTGTATTGATTGTCATGACAAACTTGTTAATGCAGATAATATTTCCTTTAGTAAAGTACCATTGCCTGTTGCAGTTCCCTCAACATCTAAGGTGCAGAATGTTCCTGATAACATAAGAGATTTTGTTTCTGAATCCATAAAGAAGGCTATGTCTGTTATTTCTCCTTCTAGTAAACGTAAAAAATCTTTTAAAACTTCTCTCCCTACAGATGAATTTTTAAATGAACATAATCATTCTGATTCTGATGACTCTTCTGGTTCAGAGGATTCTGTCTCAGAGGTTGATGCTGATAAATCTTCATATTTATTTAAAATGGAATTTATTCGTTCTTTACTTAAAGAAGTACTAATTGCTTTAGAAATAGAGGATTCTGGTCCTCTTGATACTAATTCTAAACGTTTGGATAAGGTATTTAAATCTCCTGTGGTTATTCCAGAAGTTTTTCCTGTTCCTAATGCTATTTCTGCAGTAATTTCCAATGAATGGGATAAATTGGGTAATTCATTTACTCCTTCTAAACGTTTTAAGCAATTATATCCTGTGCCGTCTGACAGATTAGAATTTTGGGACAAAATCCCTAAAGTTGATGGGGCTATTTCTACCCTTGCTAAACGTACTACTATTCCTACGTCAGATGGTACTTCGTTTAAGGATCCTTTAGATAGGAAAATTGAATCCTTTCTAAGAAAAGCTTATCTGTGTTCAGGTAATCTTCTTAGACCTGCTATATCTTTGGCTGATGTTGCTGCAGCTTCAACTTTTTGGTTGGAAACTTTAGCGCAACAAGTAACACATCATGATTCTCATGATATTATTCTTCTTCAGCATGCTAATAATTTTATCTGTGATGCCATTTTTGATATTATTAGAGTTGATGTCAGGTTTATGTCTCTAGCTATTTTAGCTAGAAGAGCTTTATGGCTTAAGACTTGGAATGCTGATATGGCTTCTAAATCTACTCTACTTTCTATTTCTTTCCAGGGTAACAAATTATTTGGTTCTCAGTTGGATTCTATTATTTCAACTGTTACTGGTGGGAAAGGAACTTTTTTACCACAGGATAAAAAATCTAAAGGTAAAAACAGGGCTAATAATCGTTTTTGTTCCTTTCGTTTCAACAAAGAACAAAAGCCTAATCCTTCATCCTCAGGAGCAGTTTCAGTTTGGAAACCATCTCCAGTCTGGAATAAATCCAAGCCAGCTAGAAAGGCAAAGCCTGCTTCTAAGTCCACATGAAGGTGCGGCCCTCATTCCAGCTCAGCTGGTAGGGGGCAGGTTACGTTTTTTCAAAGAAATTTGGATCAATTCTGTTCACAATCTTTGGATTCAGAACATTGTTTCAGAAGGGTACAGAATTGGTTTCAGGATGAGACCTCCTGCAAAGAGATTTTTTCTTTCCTGTGTCCCAGTAAATCCAGTAAAAGCTCAAGCATTTCTTAATTGTGTTTCAGATCTAGAGTTGACTGGAGTAATTATGCCAGTTCCAGTTCCGGAACAGGGGATGGGGTTTTATTCAAATCTCTTCATTGTACCAAAGAAGGAGAATTCCTTCTGACCAGTTCTGGATCTAAAAATATTGAATCGTTATGTAAGGATACCAACGTTCAAGATGGTAACTGTAAGGACTATCTTGCCTTTTGTTCAGCAAGGGAATTATATGTCCACAATAGATTTACAGGATGCATATCTGCATATTCCGATTCATCCAGATCATTATCAGTTCCTGAGATTCTCTTTTCTGGACAAGCATTACCAGTTTGTGGCTCTGCCGTTTGGCCTAGCTACAGCTCCAAGAATTTTTACAAAGGTTCTCGGTGCCCTTCTATCTGTAATCAGAGAACAGGGTATTGTGGTATTTCCTTATTTGGACGATATCTTGGTACTTGCTCAGTCTTTACATTTAGCAGAATCTCATACGAATCGACTTGTGTTGTTTCTTCAAGATCATGGTTGGAGGATCAATTTACCAAAAAGTTCATTGATTCCTCAGACAAGGGTAACCTTTCTGGGTTTCCAGATGGATTCAGTGTCCATGACTCTGTCTTTAACAGACAAGAGACGTCTAAAATTGATTGCAGCTTGTCGAAACCTTCAGTCACAATCATTCCCTTCGGTAGCCTTATGCATGGAAATTCTAGGTCTTATGACTGCTGCATCGGACGCGATCCCCTTTGCTCGTTTTCACATGCGACCTCTTCAGCTCTGTATGCTGAATCAATGGTGCAAGGATTATACAAAGATATCTCAATTAATATCTTTAAAACCAATTGTTCGACACTCTCTAACATGGTGGACAGATCACCATCGTTTAATTCAGGGGGCTTCTTTTGTGCTTCCGACCTGGACTGTAATTTCAACAGATGCAAGTCTCACAGGTTGGGGAGCTGTGTGGGGATCTCTAACGGCACAAGGAGTTTGGGAATCTCAGGAGGTGAGATTACCGATCAATATTTTGGAACTCCGTGCAATTTTCAGAGCTCTTCAGTTTTGGCCTCTTCTGAAGAGAGAATCGTTAATTTGTTTTCAGACAGACAATGTCACAACTGTGGCATACATCAATCATCAAGGAGGGACTCACAGTCCTCTGGCTATGAAAGAAGTATCTCGAATTTTGGTTTGGGCGGAATCCAGCTCCTGTCTAATCTCTGCGGTTCATATCCCAGGTATAGACAATTGGGAAGCGGATTATCTCAGTCGCCAAACGTTACATCCGGGCGAATGGTCTCTTCACCCAGAGGTATTTCTTCAGATTGTTCAAATGTGGGAACTTCCAGAAATAGATCTGATGGCGTCCCATCTAAACAAGAAACTTCCCAGGTATCTGTCCAGATCCCGGGATCCTCAGGCGGAGGCAGTGGATGCATTATCACTTCCTTGGAAGTATCATCCTGCCTATATCTTTCCGCCTCTAGTTCTTCTTCCAAGAGTAATCTCCAAGATTCTGAAGGAATGCTCGTTTGTTCTGCTGGTAGCTCCGGCATGGCCTCACAGGTTTTGGTATGCGGATCTTGTCCGGATGGCCTCTTGCCAACCGTGGACTCTTCCGTTAAGACCAGACCTTCTGTCACAAGGTCCTTTTTTCCATCAGGATCTGAAATCCTTAAATTTAAAGGTATGGAGATTGAACGCTTGATTCTTGGTCAAAGAGGTTTCTCTGACTCTGTGATTAGTACTATGTTACAGGCTCGTAAATCTGTATCTAGAGAGATATATTATAGAGTCTGGAAGACTTACATTTCTTGGTGTCTTTCTCATCATTTTTCCTGGCATTCTTTTAGAATTCCGAGAATTTTACAGTTTCTTCAGGATGGTTTGGATAAAGGTTTGTCTGCAAGTTCCTTGAAAGGACAAATCTCTGCTCTTTCTGTTCTTTTTCACAGAAAGATTGCTATTCTTCCTGATATTCATTGTTTTGTACAAGCTTTGGTTCGTATAAAACCTGTCATTAAGTCAATTTCTCCTCCTTGGAGTTTGAATTTGGTTCTGGGAGCTCTTCAAGCTCCTCCGTTTGAACCTATGCATTCATTGGACATTAAATTACTTTCTTGGAAAGTTTTGTTCCTTTTGGCCATCTCTTCTGCTAGAAGAGTTTCTGAATTATCTGCTCTTTCTTGTGAGTCTCCTTTTCTGATTTTTCATCAGGATAAGGCAGTGTTGCGAACTTCTTTTCAATTTTTACCTAAAGTTGTGAATTCCAACAACATTAGTAGAGAAATTGTGGTTCCTTCATTATGTCCTAATCCTAAGAATTCTAAGGAGAAATCGTTGCATTCTTTGGATGTTGTTAGAGCTTTGAAATATTATGTTGAAGCTACTAAATCTTTCCGAAAGACTTCTAGTCTATTTGTTATCTTTTCTGGTTCTTGAAAAGGCCAGAAAGCTTCTGCCATTTCTTTGGCATCTTGGTTGAAATCTTTAATTCATCTTGCCTATGTTGAGTCGGGTAAAACTCCGCCTCAGAGAATTACAGCTCATTCTACTAGGTCAGTTTCTACTTCCTGGGCGTTTAGGAATGAAGCTTCGGTTGATCAGATTTGCAAAGCAGCAACTTGGTCCTCTTTGCATACTTTTACTAAATTCTACCATTTTGATGTATTTTCTTCTTCTGAAGCAGTTTTTGGTAGAAAAGTACTTCAGGCAGTGGTTTCAGTTTGAATCTTCTGCTTATATTTTTCATTAAACTTTATTTTGGGTGTGGATTATTTTCAGCAGGAATTGGCTGTCTTTATTTTATCCCTCCCTCTCTAGTGACTCTTGTGTGGAAAGATCCACATCTTGGATAGTCATTATCCCATACGTCACTAGCTCATGGACTCTTGCTAATTACATGAAAGAAAACATAATTTATGTAAGAACTTACCTGATAAATTCATTTCTTTCATATTAGCAAGAGTCCATGAGGCCCGCCCTTTTTTTGTGGTGGTTATGATTTTGTATAAAGCACAATTATTCCAATTCTTTATTTTTTATGCTTTCGCACTTTTTTCTTATCACCCCACTTCTTGGCTATTCGTTAAACTGAATTGTGGGTGTGGTGAGGGGTGTATTTATAGGCATTTTGAGGTTTGGGAAACTTTGCCCCTCCTGGTAGGAATGTATATCCCATACGTCACTAGCTCATGGACTCTTGCTAATATGAAAGAAATGAATTTATCAGGTAAGTTCTTACATAAATTATGTTTTTTAGTCACTTAGGAGTGATTTACTAGGCCTCACAGCTCCGGAGTAGAGTGGGAGGGGCCTAATTGCCTCAGATGCACAGTTAGAATTGCAGAGAATTTCATGCTGTTTCACATGGAGGGTCCTGCTGATGTTTGAGGGCCTAAAAGAAGCTATATTCCCCCAAATATGATCCCTAAGGGAAGGTAGGGCCACAGCAAGGCTGTGGGAAGGTGCTGTAGTGATTTAACCAGGTGTTGGCTTTAGGCTGCTCCGGTTTGGGCATTAAGGGGTTAATCGTTTTGAAACTTGGGGTGCAATCTTATTAAGGCTTTAGCTACATACTGTGAAAGAAAAGATTGCTGCATTTTTCACCGTTTTGTAAAATTGCTCAGAAATGCTTGAGCTTTTACTGGATTTACTGGGACTCTTAAAGGTACAGTAACGTTTTTTTCAAATTGTGTTTTTTATTTGATTAAAGTGATTCCAAGCCTGTTTGTGTACTCTACTAGTCTGTTAAACATGTCTTACACTATGGAAAATCCTTGTTCAATGTGTTTAGAAGCCATGGTGGAACCGCCTCTCAGAATGTGTCCCACTTGTACTGATATGTCTATACACTTTAAAGATCATATTGTTGCACTTAAGAATGTGGCCCAAGATGATTCTCAGACTGAAGGTAACAAGGGTAGCCCGTCTGCCTCTCCCCAAGTGTCACAACCAGTTACGCCCGCGCAAGTGACGCCTAGTACCTCTAGTGCGTCTAACCCTTTTACATTACAAGACTTAGCGGCAGTCATGGATAATTCTCTTACAGCCTTCTTATCTAAACTACCCGTGTTACCTGCAAAGCGTGATAGCTCCATTTTAAGAACAGATTATGAGCATTCTGATGCTTTGGTAGCCGTATCCGATATACCCTCACAGCGCTCTGAAGTGGGAGCGAGGGATTTGATGTCTGAGGGAGAAGTCTCTGATTCAGGAAGGGTTCTTCCCCAGACAGATTCAGATACATTGGCTTTTAAATTTAAACTAGAACACCTCCGTGTTTTACTTAGGGAGGTATTAGCTACTCTGGATGACTGTGACCCTTTGGTGATCCCAGAGAAATTGTGTAAAATGGATACGTACCTAGAGGTCCCTGTTTACACGGATGCGTTTCCGGTCCCTAAGAGGATTGCAGATATCGTTACTAGGGAGTGGGATAGGCCAGGTGTCCCTTTTGTCCCCCCTCCTGTTTTTAAGAAAATGTTCCCCATATCTGACCCCATGCGGGACTCATGGCAGACGGTCCCTAAGGTGGAGGGGGCTGTTTCTACACTAGCTAAACGCACAACCATACCAATTGAAGACAGTTGTGCTTTTAAAGACCCTATGGATAAAAAAATTAGAGGGTTTACTTAAGAAAATTTTTGTTCAACAAGGTTTTCTTCTCCAACCTATTCCCTGCATTATTCCTGTAACTACTGCAGCTGCTTTCTGGTTTGAGGCGCTGGAAGACTCGCTCCAGACGGAGACCTCATATGAGGAAATTATGGATAGAATTAAGGCTCTAAAGCTAGCTAATTCTTTTATCACTGACGCCGCTTTCCAAATAGCTAAGTTAGCGGCGAAAAATTCAGGTTTCGCCATTTTGGCGCACAGGGCGCTATGGCTAAAGCCCTGGTCGGCCGATGTGTCGTCTAAATCCAAGCTTTTGAACATTCCTTTCAAAGGGAAGACCCTATTCGGGCCTGAATTGAAAGAGATTATTTCAGATATCACCGGGGGAAAAGGCCATGCTCTCCCTCAGGACAAAGCCTTTAAAACAAAGAACAAAGCTAATTTTCGTTCCTTTCGCAATTTCAGGAACGGCCCCGCTTCATCCTCTCTGGCTGCAAAGCAAGAGGGTAACGCTTCACAGCCCAAGGCAAACTGGAAACCTTACCAGGGCTGGAATAATTGTAAACAGGCCAAAAAGCCTGCAGCTGCCACCAAGACAGCATGAATGGGTAGCCCCCGATCCGGGACCAGATCTAGTAGGGGGCAGACTCTCTCTCTTCGCTCAGGCCTGGGCAAGAGATGTACACGATCCTTGGGCATTAGAGATTGTAGCCCAGGGATACCTTCTAGAATTCAAGGACTCTCCTCCAAGGGGAAGATTCCACATTTCTCGTCTGTCTACAGATCAGACAAAGAAAGAGGCGTTTTTACGCTGTGTAGAAGATCTACATACAATGGGAGTGATCCACCCAGTTCCAATTGCAGAACAAGGACTGGGGTTTTACTCAAACCTGTTTGTGGTTCCCAAAAAAAGAAGGAACTTTCAGACCAATCCTGGATCTCAAAATTCTAAACAAATTCCTCAGAGTCCCATCATTCAAGATGGAGACCATTTGGACAATCTTACCAATGATCCAGGAGGGTCAATATATGACTACCGTGGATCTAAAGGATGCTTATCTGCACATTCCTATCCACAAAGATCATCACCAGTTTCTCAGGTTCGCTTTTCTGGACAAGCATTTTCAGTTTGTGGCTCTTCCTTTCGGGTTGGCCACTGCTCCCAGAATTTTCACAAAGGTGCTAGGGTCCCTCCTGGTCTAAGACCGCGGGGCATAGCAGTGGCGCCTTACCTAGACATCTTAATTCAGGCGTCAACTTTCCAAAGAACCAAGTCTCACACGGAGATTGTATTGGCCTTTCTGAGGTCTCACGGGTGGAAGGTGAACATCAAAAAGAGTTCTCTCTCCCCCCTCAAAGAGTTCCCTTACTAGGAACCCTGATAGACTCGGTAGAAATGAAAATATTTCTGACGGAGGTCAGAAAGCTAAAACTCTTAACTACTTGCAGAGCTCTTTATTCCATTCCTCGGCCATCTGTGGCTCAGTGCATGGAGACAATCGGACTAATGGTTGCGGCAATGGACATAGTCCCTTTTGCTTGGATACACCTCAGACCACTGCAACTATGCAAGCTCAAACAGTGGAATGGGGATTATGCAGATTTGTCTCCTCAAATTCAGTTGGACCAGGAGACCAGAGATTCTCTTCTCTGTTGGTTGTCTCAGGATCACCTGTCTCAAGGAATATGTTCCGCAGGCCAGAGTGGATCATCGTAACGACTGACGCCAGTCTGTTAGGCTGGGGTGCGGTCTGGGACTCCCTGAAAGCTCAGTGTCAGCCGCTTTGGAATCAGTCCGGGATGCAACCCAACTGCTAGCGTGAATAGAAAGCACACGCTAGCACACTGAGAAATATCCAGGACGTGACCCACTCAGGAAACAGATGAGAAAGATTACAAAAAATAATAGTTGCTCCAGAATGCAGGGAAACCACAAAGGAAAAAACGTCCCTTTAAGCAGGTCAAAGAATATAAAGGAAATACTCTTATTTGCAGCTTAGAAAAAAGGTCCTCATTAGCAGGCTTGTAACAAAGTTCCCTTTTGCAGCTTTGAAAAAATAAATGTCCCTTTAAGCAGGATTATAACAAAACAGAAAGTCAAAGTTCTCCTTTGCAGTTTGTAAAAGAAAATGTCCCTTTAAGCAGGTTTATAACAAAACAGAAAGTCAAAGTTCTCCTTTGCAGTTTGTAAAAGAAAATGTCCTTTTAAGCAGGTTTTATTAATCAAAGAAAAGATTGTGGAATAAGGCAAAAGCAAGGTCAGGCAGGCAGAAGTCGGCATCCAAACATAAGCAAAAAGGGTTAAGGCAAAAGGCTTGGTCAGACAGGCAGAAGTCGGTATCCAAATATCAGCAAAAGGGTTAAGGCAAAAGGCTTGGTCAGGCAGGCAGAAGTCGGTATCCAAATATCAGCAAAAGGGTTAAGGCAAAAGGCTTGGTCAGACAGGCAGAAGTCGGTATCCAAATATCAGCAAAAGGGTTAAGGCAAAAGGCTTGGTCAGGCAGGCAGAAGTCGGTATCAGGAAAACAGATTTTGACAAGGTACTCACAAACTCCAAGGGAAACAAACAAACGGGCCCCGATTCAGATCTCCCGCCGTGGTTTAAAGTCAGGAGCGGCAACGTCATCAGAGGGGTGTGTCGAGAAAGCGTCACGTTGCTAAGCAACGTGACGTCAGTCACACAGAGGAGATCCGGGAGCCGCGGCGACACGGCAATGAACGGACGAAATCATGACAGCACCCCCCTCCTCAAGGACCCCTCCGGGGGACAGGACCAGGCCTATCAGGATGAGTCTTGTGGAAGGTCTTGATCAAAGTAGGAGCATTTACTTGATGAGCCGGTTCCCAAGAACGTTCCGTGACTGGATAACCTTTCCAATGAATGAGATAATACAATTTCTTGCCACGCAACTTGGAATCTAGAATATGGCTGATCTCAAACTCAGGGTGTCCATGCACAAATAACGGTGGAGGTTTAGAAAAAGGCTTAGAATACCTGTTAGTCATCACAGGTTTTAAAAGAGAAACATGGAATACCGGATGGACTTTGAGAGTCTTGGGTAAAGCCACCCGATAAGCAGTAGAACACACCTGACCCAGTATTCGGAAAGGACCCACGTATCGTGGTCCCAATTTGTTAGAAGGTTGTTTCAGGCGAAGAAATCGAGAGGAAATCCAAACTTTATCACCAGGGCGATATTTGGGAGCTTTCTTCCGTCGAAGGTCTGAAAAGAACTTGTAACGTCTAGAAGTTACAGAAAGAATACGATGTATTTTCTGCCAATGTCGAGTTAATCTTCGGGCTGTAAGATCAGAAGCAGGATTCACTGTGGAGGAAGTATGCAAAGGGAATGTTCTGGGCTGATATCCGTAAGCTGCATGAAAAGGAGAAGTCTGAAGGGAGGAATTGTACCGGGCATTATGAGCCAATTCAGCCAAAGGAAGGTAAGAAGTCCAGTTAGAGTGATAATGATCCACATAATGTCTAAGATATGTTTCAAGACACTGGTTTACTCTTTCAGTCTGGCCATTCGATTGTGGGTGGTGAGAAGTAGAGAGAGATATAGAAGTTCCAAAATGTTTACAAAGTGACCTCCAAAATCGAGAAACAAACTGTACCCCTCTATCTGAAACAATATCTAGAGGAAATCCATGGATTCTTACAATATGTGAAATAAAAAGTTCAGAGAGTCTTTTGGCAGATGGTAATCCTGGTAAGGGTACAAAATGGGCAGTCTTAGTGAACCTGTCAACCACCACCCAGATAGTATTGCTTCCAGCGGACAAGGGAAGGTTGGTAATGAAGTCCATGGATACATGAGTCCAAGGCTGGTGAGGTATAGGCAATGGTTGGAGCAATCCTGAAGGAAGTTGGCGTGGAGTTTTGTTCATGGCACATTGTGTGCATACTGAGACGTAATCCTTCACATCTTGAGAGAGAGTAGGCCACCAGACATGTTTGAGGTTTCGAGTGGTAATACTGATGCCAGGATGTCCAGAAAGGGGACTATCATGAGCCCAAAATAAAATCTTGGAACGAAGGCGTTCAGGAACAAAGAGTAAACCATCGGGAGGTTTACAGGACAAAGGAAGATTCCCTTGAGCAGACTGTAATTCTTGTAACCAGGAAGTTGTTAACTGGGCTATGACTTCATGAGGTTGGAGAATGGTACCAGACTCAGGAACTGGGGAATCTTGAAATTGTCTGGAAAGGGCGTCTGCTTTAATATTTTTTGAACCAGGTATGTAAGACAAATTATAGTGAAACCGGGAGAAGAATAATGACCAGCGTGCTTGCCTGGAATTCAATCGTTTGGCTGTTTGGAGATACAGAAGGTTCTTATGATCAGTGAGTATAGTAAATGGCAAAGAAGTACCTTCCAGCCAATGTCTCCATTCATCCAATGCCATTTTGATGGCAAGCAACTCTTTATTCCCTACGTCATAGTTAAATTCCGAAGGAGTGAATTTTTTAGAGAAGAAAGCAACAGGATGAATCTTTCCAGTCTCTGGTATTCGTTGAGACAGAACAGCTCCAGCAGCAACAGAGGAAGCATCAACTTCCAGGATAAATTGAAACTCAGGATTTGGATGACGGAGAATAGGTGCAGAGGAAAAAGCTTCTTTGAGAGACTCAAAAGCTTCTATAGCCTCAGGAGGCCATTTTTTACAGTTTTGTCCTTTTCTAGTGAGAGCAGTAAGAGGAGAAGTAATAGTAGCAAAATTCTTGATGAACTTCCTGTAGTAGTTGGCGAAGCCTAGAAAACGTTGTAAAGCCTTCAAAGAATCAGGTCTAGGCCAATCCAAAATGGCAGAAAGTTTAGTAGGGTCCATTTCAAATCCAGATGCCGATATTACATAACCCAGAAAGGGTATGGATTTTTGATGGAAAGAACATTTCTCCAATTTAGCAAACAGATGGAATTCTCTTAAACGTTGAAGTACTTTCTTGACGTGGTGCACATGATCTTGGTGATTCTGAGAAAAAATTAAGATGTCGTCAAGGTATATGATGACAAAGATATTCAAAAAATCACGAAAGATCTCGTTTACAAAATGTTGAAAAACCGCCGGAGCATTGCATAGCCCGAAGGGCATGACCAAATATTCATAATGCCCAAATCGAGTGTTAAAGGCAGTCTTCCACTCATCTCCTTTGCGTATACGGATCAGATTGTATGCACCACGTAGGTCGAGTTTGGTGAATATGGTGGCTCCCTGAAGATAAGTAATAAGTTCAGGAATAAGGGGTAGAGGATAACTGTTCTTGATGGTAATCTGATTTAATCCTCGATAATCGATACAGGGTCTTAATCCGCCATCCTTTTTTCCTACAAAAAAGAAACCAGCCCCTACAGGGGAAGAGGAGGGTCGAATAAATCCTCTAGCCAGATTGTCTTTAATATATTCTTCCAAAGCCATGTTTTCTGGTTTAGAAAGTGTATATGTCTTGCCTCGAGGATAGGCAGCCCCGGGAAGGAGATCAATGGGACAATCAAAAGGGCAGTGAGGAGGAAGACGTTCAGCTTCTTTTTTGGAGAAAACATCCACAAAGTCATGATAAGGCATAGGTAAGGAGTCCGGAGTTTCAACTGTGAGAGCAATAGTGAGTGGTAACTTGGTAATCTTTTGAAGACATTTAGTCTGGCATGTAGATCCCCAGGAAGTGAGTTCACCGAAAGTCCAAGAAAAAATGGGATTGTGAATTTGGAGCCAGGGTAATCCCAAGATAATGGGAAATTGTGGAGTGGGGATGACATCAAAACAAATTGTCTCGGAATGAAGTATTCCTACGGTGAGGAGTAAGGGTTGAGTAGAAAACTGAATATATCCAGAACCCAAAGGATCTCCACTGACCGTAGAGACTGAAATGGAATACTCCTTCTTTAGTAAGGGTATAGAGTGAGTAGAGACGAATGTAGAGTCAATGAACACTCCTCCAGCACCAGAATCAATTAGAGCTTGGGTATAAATCTTCTTATGTCCAATTAGAAGGGTTACTGGAACAAAGAGTTTCTTGTATAGGGAATGGCAACTGTTTTGGCTTAACTCAGTTCCCTGGACTAGAGTTAAGCCCTGGCTTTTACTGGCCTAGTAGGACAATCCCTTAATAAATGCCCTTTAAGGCCACAGTACAGACATAAGCCAAGAGTCCGTCTTCTCAAGCGTTCAGTCTCAGTTAATTTTATACTTCCCACCTCCATGGGTTCAGCCTGATCAGTAGTAGGAGAGACTGGAGTGACTGGATTAGAAAAACGAGGAGCCAAACGAAAAGGAGTTCGAGTTGAAGACCTCTGTGTTCTATCCTTTTCTTGTTGGCGTTCACGAAACCTGGCGTCGAGACTGATACAGAGATTTATCAAGGCTTCTAAGGACTCTGGAAGTTCACGATACACCAATTCATCCTTGAGACGCTCAGAAAGTCCTTTACGGAATGCGGCTCTGAGTGCTCCCTGATTCCAAGTGGTTTCAGAGGCAAGGGTGCGGAACTCAATAGCGTATTGAGAGACTGGTTGATTACCTTGACGTAAATCCAGGAGATTGGCTTCAGCAGCGGATGACCTTCCAGGTTTATCGAATACATTTGAGAACATAGATAGAAATGTATCAACATCCAAAAGTATAGGATCATTCTTTTCTAGCAAAGGTGATACCCAAGCCAAGTGCGTTTGTGATAGTAGTTGGACTGAAAGTAAGGGGGGGGGAATAATGCACACCTTATAAAACTTTATCCCAATGTTTTATAGAAATTGGCTGAGGTGATGGTAGGTGGCGCAAATCAATGCTGATTCCCTGTAGTGAAGTGTTACTATCTCAATGTTATTATTATTAGTTACGTGAGTTCCGTGGTGAATTCTATTTGCTTATTTTAAATTGCTAATAGTATCGATTTCTATTAATATTATTATTATAGATTTCTATTAATATACTCCTTATATAAATAAAAAGCCTTTAGGTTGGTAAATATAAAAACAATTTATTCTCACAATATGTAAAAATGTATACACTTTATGTACTATTGACACCGGTGTCTAAGTTACTATAAAAGATACTATAAAATAGACAAACATAAAATACAATTTCAAGTTAAAATGATATAATTTCAAGTTTAAAATGATACTAATACGTTGAGTGTTAGTGTTACACTTTACTTATTTCCACAGTAAGGCCTAATTTCAAGGGTATGTTGCAATATTATTGACATTCATATACTTTAGCAATAAACAGCTATTAGTCTTGGTTTTTTAACGTTAAGACCTTACAGTTTTGGCCGAGTATATGTGATAATACACTATATTCCAATAGTGCTGGTTGTGCTGTTTTAACAGTGCTTTCAACAGACGGATGTTTCAACAGACGGAAACAGTGTTTCAACAGACGGATACACTTCAAGGTACTTTAGAGCACTGTTAAAACAGCACAACCAGCACTATTAGAATATAGTGTATTATCACATATACTCGGCCAAAACTGTAAGGTCTTAACGTTAAAAAACCAAGACTAATAGCTGTTTATTGCTAAAGTATATGAATGTCAATAATATTGCAACATACCCTTGAAATTAGGCCTTACTGTGGAAATAAGTAAAGTGTAACACTAACACTCAACGTATTAGTATCATTTTAAACTTGAAATTATATCATTTTAACTTGAAATTGTATTTTATGTTTGTCTATTTTATAGTATCTTTTATAGTAACTTAGACACCGGTGTCAATAGTACATAAAGTGTATACATTTTTACATATTGTGAGAATAAATTGTTTTTATATTTACCAACCTAAAGGCTTTTTATTTATATAAGGAGTATATTATTAATAGAAATCTATAATAATAATATTAATAGAAATCGATACTATTAGCAATTTAAAATAAGCAAATAGAATTCACCACGGAACTCACGTAACTAATAATAATAACATTGAGATAGTAACACTTCACTACAGGGAATCAGCATTGATTTGCGCCACCTACCATCACCTCAGCCAATACCCAAGCCAAGGCTTTTCCTTTCATTAAGGAAATAAGAAATGTGATTCTAGAAGAGGGAGTAGCAAAAAGAGTAGGGCTATTTCGGAAATGAAGACGGCATTGATTCAGAAAGCCTCTACATTCTTCAGGATTCCCATCATATTTATCCGGAAGAGATATCCTGGGACTTAGTTGTACCTGAGACTGATTGTTAGGAATTGAAGGAGGTAATGCCTCAATAGGATTAGGATTGGGATTAGGATTGGGAGGTGCGGTAGCAACCAAATTTTGTAATAGAGCAGTTATTTGATCAAGTTTAGTGTCCAGAGACTGCAAGTGAGTGGCATGAGATCCCAAAAGCTGTCCCTGGTGAGCCACGGCCATGGATAATTCAGTGGGGTCCATTTTTATGGCCCGTTTGTAATGTCAGCCGCTTTGGAATCAGTCCGGGATGCAACCCAACTGCTAGCGTGAATAGAAAGCACACGCTAGCACACTGAGAAATATCCAGGACGTGACCCACTCAGGAAACAGATGAGAAAGATTACAAAAAATAATAGTTGCTCCAGAATGCAGGGAAACCACAAAGGAAAAAACGTCCCTTTAAGCAGGTCAAAGAATATAAAGGAAATACTCTTATTTGCAGCTTAGAAAAAAGGTCCTCATTAGCAGGCTTGTAACAAAGTTCCCTTTTGCAGCTTTGAAAAAATAAATGTCCCTTTAAGCAGGATTATAACAAAACAAAGTCAAAGTTCTCCTTTGCAGTTTGTAAAAGAAAATGTCCCTTTAAGCAGGTTTATAACAAAACAAAGTCAAAGTTCTCCTTTGCAGTTTGTAAAAGAAAATGTCCTTTTAAGCAGGTTTTATTAATCAAAGAAAAGATTGTGGAATAAGGCAAAAGCAAGGTCAGGCAGGCAGAAGTCGGCATCCAAACATAAGCAAAAAGGGTTAAGGCAAAAGGCTTGGTCAGACAGGCAGAAGTCGGTATCCAAATATCAGCAAAAGGGTTAAGGCAAAAGGCTTGGTCAGGCAGGCAGAAGTCGGTATCCAAATATCAGCAAAAGGGTTAAGGCAAAAGGCTTGGTCAGGCAGGCAGAAGTCGGTATCCAAATATCAGCAAAAGGGTTAAGGCAAAAGGCTTGGTCAGACAGGCAGAAGTCGGTATCCAAATATCAGCAAAAGGGTTAAGGCAAAAGGCTTGGTCAGGCAGGCAGAAGTCGGTATCAGGAAAACAGATTTTGACAAGGTACTCACAAACTCCAAGGGAAACAAACAAACGGGCCCCGATTCAGATCTCCCGCCGTGGTTTAAAGGCAGGAGCGGCAACGTCATCAAAGGGGTGTGTCGAGAAAGCGTCACGTTGCTAAGCAACGTGACGTCAGTCACACAGAGGAGATCCGGGAGCCGCGGCGACACGGCAATGAACGGACGAAATCATGACACTCAGGGCTTATGGTCTCGGGAAGAAACTCTTCTCCCGATAAACATTCTGGAACTGAGGGCGATATTCAACGCTCTTCAGGCATGGCCTCAACTAGCGGCGGCCAAATTCATCAGATTTCAGTCGGACAACATCACGACTGTAGCTTACGTCAATCATCAGGGGGGAATAAAGAGTTCCCTAGCGATGACGGAAGTAACCAAAATAATCAGGTGGGTGGAGGATCACTCCTGCCATCTCTCAGCAATTCACATCCCAGGAGTAGACAACTGGGAGGCGGATTTTCTAAGTCGTCAGACTTTTCACCCGGGGGAGTGGGAACTCCACCCGGAGGTATTTGCCCAGCTGACTCAGCTATGGGACACCCCAGAGTTGGATCTGATGGCGTCCCGTCAGAACACCAAACTTCCTCTCTACGGGTCCAGGTCCCGGGATCCCAAGACGGTATTGATAGATGCTCTAGCAGCGCCTTGGTCCTTCAATCTGGCTTATGTTTATCCACCGTTTCCTCTCCTCCCGCATCTGTTTGCCAGAATCAAGCAGGAGAAGGCTTCGGCGATTCTGATAGCGCCTGCGTGGCCACGCAGGACTTGGTATGCAGACCTAGTGGACATGTCATCTGTCCCACCATGGACACTGCCAATGAGGCAGGATCTTCTAATACAGGGTCCGTTCAAGCATCCAAATTTAGTTTCTCTACATCTGACTGCTTGGAGATTGAACGCTTAATTCTATCAAAGCGTGGGTTCTCTGAGTCAGTTATAGATACTCTGATTCAGGCTAGAAAGTCTGTCACCAGGAAAATCTACCATAAGATATGGCGGAAATATCTTTGTTGGTGTGAATCCAAGGGTTACTCATGGAGTAAGATTAGGATTCCCAGGATATTGTCCTTTCTCCAAGAAGGGCTGGAGAAAGGATTGTCAGCTAGTTCCTTAAAAGGACAAATATCTGCTTTGTCTATCCTGTTACACAAGCGTCTGGCAGAGGTACCAGACATTCAAGCGTTTGCTCAAGCTTTAGTCAGAATCAAGCCTGTCTATAAACCTGTGGCTCCGCCATAGAGTTTGAATCTAGTTCTATCAGTTCTTCAAGGGGTTCCGTTTGAACCTTTACATTCCATAGACATTAAGTTGTTATCTTGGAAAGTTTTGTTTTTGATAGCTATCTCTTCTGCTTGAAGAGTTTCAGAATTATCTGCCTTACAGTGTGATTCACCTTACCTGGTGTTCCACGCAGATAAGGTAGTTTTGCGTACCAAGCCTGGTTTTCTTCCTAAAGTTGTTTCTAACAAGAATATTAACCAGGAAATAGTTGTTCCTTCTCTGTGTCCTAATCCATCTTCGAAGAAGGAACGTCTATTACACAATCTTGATGTAGTTCGTGCTTCTATTTACAAGCAACTAAGGATTTCAGACAAACATCTTCCTTGTTAGTTATCCTGGTAAGAGGAGAGGTCAGAAAGCTACTGCTACCTCTTTCCTTTTGGCTGAAAAGCATCATCCGTTTGGCCTATGAGACTATTGGCCAGCAGCCTCCTGAAAGAATTACTGCTCATTCTACCAGAGCAGTGGCTTCCACATGGGCTTTCAAAAATGAGGCTTCTGTTGAACAGATTTGTAAGGCAGCGACTTGGTCTTCACTGCATACTTTTGCTTCTTCGGAGGCTATTTTTGGGAGAAAGGTTTTGAAAGCAGTGGTGTTTTCCGTTTAAGTTACCTGTCTTGTTCCCTCCCTTCATCCGTGTCCTAAAGCTTTGGTATTGGTATCCCACAAGTAAAGGATGAATCCGTGGACTGGATACACCTTGCAAGAGAAAACAGAATTTATGCTTACCTGATAAATTACTTTCTCTTGCGGTGTATCCAGTCCACGGCCCGCCCTGGCATTTAAGTCAGGTAAAAAAATTTTTGTTTAAACTACAGTCACCACTGCACCCTATGGTTTCTCCTTTTTCTTCCTAACTTTTGTTCGAATGACTGGGGGATGGAGCTAGAGGGGGAGCTATATGGACAGCTTTGCTGTGTGCTCTCTTTGCTACTTCCTGTAGGGAATGAGAATATCCCACAAGTAAAGGATGAATCCGTGGACTGGATACACCGCAAGAGAAAGTAATTTATCAGGTAAGCATAAATTCTTTCTCTTGTTAAGTGTATCCAGTCCACGGATCATCCATTACTTGTGGGATATTCTCCTTCCCAACAGGAAGTTGCAAGAGGATCACCCACAGCAGAGCTGCTATATAGCTCCTCCCCTCACTGCCATACCCAGTCATTCTCTTGCAACTCTCAACTAAGATGGAGGTCGTAAGAGGACTGTGATGTTTTATACTTAGTTTATTTCTTCAATCAAAAGTTTGTTATTTTTAAATGGTACCGGAGTGTACTGTTTATCTCAGGCAGTATTTAGAAGAAGAATCTGCCTGCGTTTTCTATGATCTTAGCAGAAGTAACTAAGATCCTTTGCTGTTCTCACATATTCTGAGGAGTGAGGTAAATTCAGAGGCGGAATAGCGTGCAGGTTTTCCTGCAATAAGGTATGTGCAGTTAAAATATTTTTCTAGGGATGGAATTTGCTAGAAAATGCTGCTGATACCGAAGTAATGTAAGTAAAGCCTTAAATGCAGTGATAGCGACTGGTATCAGGCTTATTAATAGAGATACATACTCTTATATAAGTGTATTTTAAAACGTTTGCTGGCATGTTTAATCGTTTTTTACATATGTTTGGTGATAAAACTTATTGGAGCCTAGTTTTTTTCCACACGGCTGGCTTGAATTTTGCCTAGAAACAGTTCCTGGAGGCTTTCCACTGTTGTAATATGAGTGGGAGGGGCCTATTTTGGCGTTTTTTTGCACAGCAAAAATTACAGACACAGACATCCAGCTTCTTCCTGCATGATCCAGGACTTCTCTGGAGGGCTCAAAAGGCTTCAAAAGTCGTATTGAGGGAGGTAAAAAGCCACAGTAGAGCTGTGGCAGTTGTTGTGACTGTTTAAAAAACGTTTGTCATTTGTTATTCCGTTTTTGGTATTAAGGGGTTAATCATCCATTTGCAAGTGGGTGCAATGCTCTGCTAACTTATTACATACACTGTAACTGCATTTTTTCACTGTTATTTCAAAATTTGGGAAAATTTGTGATTCTTAAAGGCGCAGTAACGTTTTTTATATTGCTTGTAAACTTGTTTTAAAGTGTTTTCCAAGCTTGCTAGTCTCATTGCTAGTCTGTTTAAACATGTCTGACACAGAGGAACCTACTTGTTCATTATGTTTGAAAGCCATGGTGGAGCCCCATAGGAAAATGTGTACTAAATGTATTGATTTCACCTTAAACAGTAAAGATCAGTCTTTATCTATAAAAGAATTATCACCAGAGGGTTCTGTCGAGGGGGAAGTTATGCCGACTAACTCTCCCCGCGTGTCAGACCCTTCGCCTCCCGCTCAGGGGACGCACGCTAATATGGCGCCAATTACATCAGGGACGCCCATAGCGATTACCTTGCAGGACATGGCTGCAATCATGAATAATACCCTGTCAGAGGTATTATCTAGATTGCCTGAATTAAGAGGCAAGCGCGATAGCTCTGGGGTTAGGAGAGATACAGAGCGCGCAAATGCTGTTAGAGCCATGTCTGATACTGCGTCACAGTATGCAGAACATGAGGACGGAGAGCTTCAGTCTGTGGGTGACATCTCTGACTCGGCGAAACCTGATTCAGAGATTTCTAATTTTAAATTTAAGCTTGAGAACCTCCGTGTATTGCTTGGGGAGGTATTAGCTGCTCTGAATGACTGTAACACAGTTGCAATTCCAGAGAAATTGTGTAGGCTGGATAGATACTATGCGGTGCCGGTGTGTACTGACGTTTTTCCTATACCTAAAAGGCTTACAGAAATTATTAGCAAGGAGTGGGATAGACCCGGTGTGCCCTTTTCCCCACCTCCTATATTTAGAAAAATGTTTCCAATAGACGCCACTACACGGGACTTATGGCAGACGGTCCCTAAGGTGGAGGGAGCAGTTTCTACTTTAGCAAAGCATACCACTATCCCGGTTGAGGACAGTTGTGCTTTTTCAGATCCAATGGATAAAAAATTGGAGGGTTACCTTAAGAAAATGTTTATTCAACAAAGTTTTATTTTACAGCCCCTTGCATGCATTGCGCCTGTCACTGCTGCGGCGGCATTCTGGTTTGAGGCCCTGGAAGAGGCCATCCAGACAGCTCCATTGAATGAAATTATTGACAAGCTTAGAACGCTTAAGCTAGCTAACTCATTTGTTTCTGATGCCATTGTTCATTTGACTAAACTAACGGCTAAGAATTCCGGATTCGCCATCCAGGCGCGTAGGGCGCTATGGCTTAAATCCTGGTCAGCTGACGTGACTTCAAAGTCTAAATTACTCAACATTCCTTTCAAGGGGCAGACCTTATTCGGGCCTGGCTTGAAGGAAATTATTGCTGACATTACTGGAGGCAAGGGTCATACCCTTCCTCAGGACAGGGCCAAATCAAAGGCCAAACAGTCTAATTTTCGTGCCTTTCGAAATTTCAAGGCAGGAGCAGCATCAACTTCCTCCGCTTCAAAACAAGAGGGAACTGTTGCTCATTCCAGACAGGCCTGGAAACCTAACCAGTCCTGGAACAAGGGCAAGCAGGCCAGGAAGCCTGCTGCTGCTTCCCCCAAGACAGCATGAAGGAACGGCCCCCTATCCGGAAACGGATCTAGTGGGGGGCAGACTTTCTCTCTTCGCCCAGGCGTGGGCAAGAGATGTTCAGGATCCCTGGGTGTTGGAGATCATATCTCAGGGATATCTTCTGGACTTCAAAGCTTCTACTCCACAAGGGAGATTTCATCTTTCAAGGTTATCATCAAACCAGATAAAGAAAGAGGCATTCCTAAGCTGTGTGCAAGACCTCCTAGTAATGGGAGTGATCCATCCAGTTCCGCGGACGGAACAAGGACAGGGATTTTATTCAAATCTGTTTGTGGTTCCCAAGAAAGAGGGAACCTTCAGACCAATCTTGGATCTAAAGATCTTAAACAAATTCCTCAGAGTTCCATCATTCAAAATGGAAACTATTCGGACCATCCTACCCATGATCCAAGAGGGTCAGTACATGACCACAGTGGACTTAAAGGATGCCTACCTTCACATACCGATTCACAAAGATCATCATCGGTTCCTAAGGTTTGCCTTTCTAGACAGACATTACCAATTTGTAGCTCTTCCCTTCGGGTTGGCCACTGCCCCGAGAATTTTTACAAAGTTCTGGGCTCACTTCTGGCGGTTCTAAAACCGCAAGGCATAGCGGTGGCTCCGTATCTAGACGACATCCTGATACAGGCGTCAAGCTTTCAAATTGCCAAGTCTCATACAGAGATAGTTCTGGCATTTCGGAGGTCGCATGGGTGGAAAGTGAACGTGGAAAAGAGTTCTCTATCACCACTCACAAGAGTCTCCTTCCTAGGGACTCTTATAGATTCTGTAGAGATGAAAATTTACCTGACGGAGTCCAGGTTATCAAAACTTCTAAATGCTTGCTGTGTCCTTCATTCCATTCCACGCCCGTCAGTGGCTCAGTGCATGGAAGTAATCGGCTTAATGGTAGCGGCAATGGACATAGTGCCATTTGCCCGCCTGCATCTCAGACCGCTGCAATTATGCATGCTAAGTCAGTGGAATGGGGATTACTCAGATTTGTCCCCTCTACTAAATCTGGATCAAGAGACCAGAAATTATCTTCTCTGGTGGCTTTCTCGGGTCCATCTGTCCAAGGGTATGATCTTTCGCAGGCCAGATTGGACGATTGTAGCAACAGATGCCAGCCTTCTAGGTTGGGGCGCAGTCTGGAACTCCCTGAAGGCTCAGGGATCGTGGACTCAGGAGGAGAAACTCCTCCCAATAAATATTCTGGAGTTAAGAGCAATATTCATTGCTCTTCTAGCTTGGCCTCAGTTAGCAACACTGAGGTTCATCAGATTTCAGTCGGACAACATCACGACTGTGGCTTACATCAACCATCAATTCGCTGGGCAGAGTCTCACTCTTGCCACCTGTCAGCGATCCACATCCCAGGCGTAGAGAACTGGGAGGCGGATTTTCTAAGTTGTCAGACTTTTCATCCGGGGGAGTGGGAACTCCATCCGGAGGTGTTTGCTCAACTGGTCCATCGTTGGGGCAAACCAGAACTGGATCTCATGGCGTCTCGCCAGAACGCCAAGCTTCCTTGTTACGGGTCCAGGGACCCGGGAGCAACGCTGATAGATGCTCTAGCAGCTCCTTGGTTCTTCAACCTGGCCTATGTGTTTCCACCGTTTCCTCTGCTCCCTCGACTGATTGCCAAAATCAAACAGGAGAGAGCATCAGTGATTCTGATAGCGCCTGCGTGGCCACGCAGGACCTGGTATGCAGACCTCGTGGACATGGCATCTCTTCCACCATGGCCTCTGCCCTTCATTCCATTGATATTAAACTTTTATCTTGGAAAGTTCTGTTTTTCATGGCTATTTCCTCGGCTCAAAGAGTCTGAGTTATCTGCCTTACATTGTGATTCTCCTTATCTGATTTTTCATTCAGACAAGGTAGTTCTGCGTACCAAACCTGGGTTTTTACCTAAGGTGGTTTCTAACAGGAATATCAATCAAGAGATTGTTGTTCCATCATTGTGTCCTAATCTTTCTTCAAAGAAGGAACGTCTTTTGCATAATCTGGACGTAGTCCGTGCCTTGAAGTTTTACTTACAGGCTACTAAAGATTTTCGTCAAACATCTGCCCTGTTTGTCGTTTACTCTGGACAAAGGAGAGGTCAAAAAGCTTCGGCAACCTCTCTCTCCTTTTGGCTTCGGAGCATAATACGCTTAGCCTATGAGACTGCTGGACAGCAGCCCCCTGAAAGGATTACAGCTCATTCTACTAGAGCTGTGGCTTCCACCTGGGCCTTTAAAAATGAGGCCTCTGTTGAACAGATTTGCAAGGCTGCGACTTGGTCTTCGCTTCACACCTTTTCAAAATTTTACAAATTTGACACTTTTGCTTCTTCGGAGGCTGTTTTTGGGAGAAAGGTTCTACAGGCAGTGGTTCCTTCCATTTAAGTTCCTGCCTTGTCCCTCCCATCATCCGTGTATTTTAGCTTTGGTATTGGTATCCCACAAGTAATGGATGATCCGTGGACTGGATACACTTAACAAGAGAAAACATAATTTATGCTTACCTGATAAATTTATTTCTCTTGTAGTGTATCCAGTCCACGGCCCGCCCTGTCCTTTTAAGGCAGGTCTAAATTTTAATTAAACTACAGTCACCACTGCACCCTATGGTTTCTCCTTTCTCGTTTTGTTTCGGTCGAATGACTGGATATGGCAGTGAGGGGAGGAGCTATATAGCAGCTCTGCTGTGGGTGATCCTCTTGCAACTTCCTGTTGGGAAGAATATCCCACAAGTAATGGATTATCCGTGGACTGGATACACTACAAGAGAAATAAATTTATCAGGTAAGCATAAATTATGTTTTTTTAGCAACTTTCTCATTTGCTCCTATTATCATTTTTTCTTCGTTCTTTTGCTATCTTTAATTGAAAAAGAAGGCATCTAAGCCTTTTTTCTTAGTTCAGCACTCTGGACAACACTTTTATTGGTGGATGAATTTATCCACCAATCAGCAAGGACAACCTAGGTTGTTCACCAAAAATGGGCCGGCATCTAAACTTACATTCTTGCATTTCAAATAAAGATACCAAGAGAATAAAGAAAATTTGATAATAGGAGTAAATTATAAAGTTGCTTAAAATATTATGCTCTATTTAAATCATGAAAGAAAAAATGTGGGTTCATAAGCACTAGTCATGTGATGTCTAGAGGTACAATACATGTTCTGCCCTGCTTACCCTGCAGCATGTGTCCAGGAACACATGGCCGAGGTGGCAACCCTACTCTGTGTGTTGTGTTAATTTGTTTTGTAATTTTCCCTTTGGGCTTTGCACCTAGACTTGTCTGGGGTTAACTGCCTGTTACTTTGGGGACAGTACAGCTACCTGTGAGTGATATTGAGCACCCAGGGCTGTGAATGTTGCAGGGTCATAGGATGTGTACCCAGTCCAGTCTGAGAGTGCAGTCCCCTTCTTTGTTCATATATATGATATACCTAATTTACCAAAAACCCTAATGCATCTGCTAAATGCTGCAGCGGTGATATATAAAGGGGCTTTATGTATAATCTACAAGCTATTTTCACCAGAAATATGTATAGATGCTGTATGTATAATGTACCTGCTATTTATTTTGACGTAGATATATATATATAGGGGTTGTATTTATAAGTGAGGCATTAACAATTGGAAAAAAGTTACACAAGAATTATACTTCATTTCTTTCTAATGACACGGTGAGTCCACAGATCTAATTACTATTGGGAATATCACTCCTGCCCAGCAGGAGGCGGCAAAGAGCACCATAGCAAAGCTGTTAAATACCACTCCCTTACCTCCAACCCCAGTCATTCTCTTTGCCTACGTTAGAGCAAGGAAGTGGGAAATTTTAGGTGTTGGAAAGAAGATTCTTCAAGCAAGATTTTATTATTTTTCAACAGTGCAAGATTGTTCTGCTTTGTCCTAGGGTGTAGCCGTAGTCCATAGCAGACTCTTCAGTAGAGCAGTGGTGGCTTTCAAGCAGTGGGAACTTGTGGGGTACAATCCTCACTGCGCCTCCCATGTAGTTAATGCTGCCCTAATACTGAAAGCCTGAGTGAGATTACTCAGTCTTTATTTCTTTCAAGTAATTGGCAAGAGTCCATGAGCTAGTGACGTATGGGATATACATTCCTACCAGGAGGGGCAAAGTTTCCCAAACCTCAAAATGCCTATAAATACACCCCCCACCAACTTTGCCTCCTATGGAGGTGGTGAAGTAAGTTTGTGCTAGATTTCTACGTTGATATGCGCTTTTCAGCATGCTGAAGCCCGGTTCCTCTCAAAATGCAGTGAATGACAGAGAGATGTGAAAGGGAGTATTACCTTTTGAATACAATGATCATCCTATCGGGGATCTATTTCTTCTGTTAAGTGTGATCAGTCCACGGGTCATCATTACTTCTGGGATATTACTCCTCCCCAACAGGAAGTGCAAGAGGATTCACCCAGCAGAGCTGCATATAGCTCCTCCCCTCTACGTCACCCCCAGTCATTCTCTTGCACCCAACGACTAGATAGGATGTGTGAGAGGACTATGGTGATTATACTTAGTTTTTATCTTCAATCAAGAGTTTGTTATTTTAAAATAGCACCGGAGTGTGTTATTATCTCTCTGGCAGAGTTTGAAGAAGAATCTACCAGAGTTTTTGTTATGATTTTAGCCGGAGTAGTTAAGATCATATTGCTGTTTCTCGGCCATCTGAGGAGAGGTAAACTTCAGATCAGGGGACAGCGGGCAGATGAATCTGCATAGAGGTATGTAGCAGTTTTTATTTTCTGATAATGGAATTGATGAAAAAATCCTGCCATACCGATATAATGTCATGTATGTATACTTTACACTTCAGTATTCTGGGGAATGGTACTTCACTAGAATTACACTGTAAGAAATACATAAAGCTGTTTAATAACTAGAGATTATGTTTAACGTTTTTGCTGGAATGTAAAATCGTTTTCATTTACTGAGGTACTGAGTGAATAAATGTTTGGGCACTTTTTTTCCACTTGGCAGTTGCTTAATCTGTTTCTGACAGTTTCTGTTCTCCCTCACTGCTGTGTGTGAGGGGGAGGGGCCGTTTTTTGGCGCTTTTACTACGCATCAAATATTTCAGTCAGCAACTCATTGTATTCCCTGCATGATCCGGTTCATCTCTACAGAGCTCAGGGGTCTTCAAAACTTATTTTGAGGGAGGTAATTTCTCTCAGCAGAGCTGTGAGAATTGTAGTTTGACTGAGATAAAAAACGTTTATTCTGTAATTTGTTTCCTGCTTTCAGAATTTGTTATCTTTGCTAATGGGATTAAACCTTTGCTAAAGTTGTGTTGTTTACAAGGATTGAGGCTATAACTGTTTCAATTTATTAATTTTCAACTGTCATAGATCTTCTGTGCTTCTTAAAGGCACAGTACGTTTTAATATTATTCTAATTGAATTGTATTTCCAAGTTGCAAGTTTATTTGCTAGTGTGTTAAACATGTCTGATTCAGAGGATGATACCTGTGTCATTTGTTGCAATGCCGAAGTGGAGCCCAATAGAAATTTATGTACTAACTGTATTGATGCTACTTTAAATAAAAGTCAATCTGTACAAATTGAACAAATTTCACCAAACAACGAGGGGAGAGTTATGCCGACTAACTCGCCTCACGTGTCAGTACCTACATCTCCCGCTCAGAGGGAGGTGCGTGATATTGTAGCGCCGAGTACATCTGGGCGGCCATTACAAATCACATTACAGGATATGGCTACTGTTATGACTGAGGTTTTGGCTAAATTACCAGAACTAAGAGGTAAGCGTGATCACTCGGGGGTGAGAACAGAGTGCGCTGATAATATTAGGGCCATGTCAGACACTGCGTCACAGGTGGCAGAACATGAGGACGGAGAACTTCATTCTGTGGGTGACGGTTCTGATCCAAACAGACTGGATTCAGATATTTCAAATTTTAAATTTAAACTGGAAAACCTCCGTGTATTACTAGGGGAGGTGTTAGCGGCTCTGAATGATTGTAACACAGTTGCAATACCAGAGAAAATGTGTAGGTTGGATAAATATTTTGCAGTACCGACGAGTACTGAGGTTTTTCCTATACCTAAGAGACTTACTGAAATTGTTACTAAGGAGTGGGATAGACCGGTGTGCCGTTCTCACCCCCTCCGATATTTAGAAAAATGTTTCCAATAGACGCCACCACAAGGGACTTATGGCAAACGGTCCCTAAGGTGGAGGGAGCAGTTTCTACCTTAGCTAAGCGTACCACTATCCCGGTGGAGGATAGCTGTGCTTTTTCAGATCCAATGGATAAAAAGTTAGAGGGTTACCTTAAGAAAATGTTTGTTCAACAAGGTTTTATATTGCAACCCCTTGCATGCATTGCGCCGATCACGGCTGCAGCGGCATTCTGGATTGAGTCTCTGGAAGAGAACATTGGTTCAGCTACTCTGGACGACATTACGGACAGGCTTAGAGTCCTTAAACTAGCTAATTCATTCATTTCGGAGGCCGTAGTACATCTTACTAAACTTACGGCGAAGAATTCAGGATTCGCCATTCAGGCACGCAGGGCGCTGTGGCTAAAATCCTGGTCAGCTGATGTTACTTCTAAGTCTAAATTGCTTAATATACCTTTCAAAGGGCAGACCTTATTCGGGCCCGGGTTGAAAGAGATTATCGCTGACATTACAGGAGGTAAAGGCCATGCCCTGCCTCAGGACAAAGCCAAGGCTAGACAGTCCAATTTTCGTTCCTTTCGTAATTTCAAAGCAGGAGCAGCATCAACTTCCTCTGCACCAAAACAGGAAGGAGCTGTTGCTCGCTACAGACAAGGCTGGAAACCTAACCAGTCCTGGAACAAGGGCAAGCAGGCCAGGAAACCTGCTGCTGCCCCTAAAACAGCATGAATTGAGGGCCCCCGATCCGGGATCGGATCTAGTGGGGGGGCAGACTTTCTCTCTTCGCCCAGGCTTGGGCAAGAGATGTCCAGGATCCCTGGGCGCTAGAGATAATATCTCAGGGATACCTTCTGGACTTCAAATACTCTCCTCCAAGAGAGAGATTTCATCTGTCAAGATTGTCAACAATCCAGACAAAGAAAGAGGCGTTTCTACGCTGCGTACAAGAGCTCTTGTTAATGGGAGTAATCCATCCAGTTCCACGATCGGAACAGGGACAGGGGTTTTACTCAAATCTGTTTGTGGTTCCCAAAAAAGAGGGAACTTTCAGACCAATCCTGGACTTAAAGATCCTAAACAAATTCCTAAAAGTTCCATCGTTCAAGATGGAGACTATTCGGACAATTTTACCTATGATCCAAGAGGGTCAGTACATGACCACTGTAGATTTAAAAGATGCTTACCTTCACATACCGATTCACAAAGATCATTATCGGTACCTAAGGTTTGCCTTCCTAGACAGGCATTACCAGTTCGTGGCTCTTCCATTCGGATTGGCTACAGCTCCAAGAATCTTCACAAAGGTTCTGGGTGCTCTTCTGGCGGTACTAAGACCGCGGGGAATCTCGGTAGCTCCATACCTAGACGACATTCTGATACAAGCTTCAAGCTTTCAAACTGCCAAGTCTCATACAGAGTTAGTGCTGGCATTTCTAAGGTCACATGGATGGAAGGTGAACGAAAAGAAAAGTTCACTCGTTCCACTCACAAGAGTTCCCTTCCTGGGGACTCTTATAGATTCTGTAGAAATGAAGATTTACCTGACAGAGGACAGGCTAACAAGACTTCAAAGTGCTTGCCGCACCCTACATTCCATTCAACACCCGTCAGTGGCTCAATGCATGGAGGTAATCGGCTTAATGGTAGCGGCAATGGACATAGTACCCTTTGCACGCTTACACCTCAGACCACTGCAACTGTGCATGCTAAGTCAGTGGAATGGGGATTACTCAGACTTATCCCCTTCTCTGAATCTGGATCAAGAGACCAGAAATTCTCTTCTATGGTGGCTTTCTCGGCCACATCTGTCCAGGGGGATGCCATTCAGCAGACCAGACTGGACAATTGTAACAACAGACGCCAGCCTTCTAGGTTGGGGTGCCGTCTGGAATTCTCTGAAGGCTCAGGGACAATGGAGCAGGAGGAGAGTCTCCTGCCAATAAACATTCTGGAATTGAGAGCAGTTCTCAATGCCCTCCTGGCTTGGCCCCAGTTGACAACTCGGGGGTTCATCAGGTTTCAGTCGGACAACATCACGACTGTAGCTTACATCAACCATCAGGGAGGGACAAGAAGCTCCCTAGCTATGATGGAAGTATCAAAGATAATTCTCTGGGCAGAGTCTCACTCTTGCCACCTGTCAGCAATCCACATCCCGGGAGTGGAGAACTGGGAGGCGGATTTCTTAAGTCGTCAGACTTTTCATCCGGGGGAGTGGGAACTTCATCCGGAGGTCTTTGCCCAAATACTGCGACGTTGGGGCAAACCAGAGATAGATCTCATGGCGTCTCGACAGAACGCCAAGCTTCCTCGTTACGGGTCCAGATCCAGGGATCCAGGAGCAGTCCTGATAGATGCTCTGACAGCACCTTGGGACTTCAGGATGGCTTACGTGTTTCCACCCTTCCCGTTGCTTCCTCGATTGATTGCCAGAATCAAACAAGAGAGAGCATCAGTGATTCTAATAGCACCTGCGTGGCCACGCAGGACTTGGTATGCAGACCTGGTGGACATGTCATCCTGTCCACCTTGGTCTCTACCTCTGAAACAGGACCTTCTGATACAGGGTCCCTTCAAACATCAAAATCTAACTTCTCTGAAGCTGACTGCTTGGAAATTGAACGCTTGATTTTATCAAGACGTGGGTTTTCTGAGTCAGTTATTGATACCTTAATACAGGCTAGGAAACCTGTTACCAGAAAGATTTACCATAAGATATGGCGTAAATACCTATATTGGTGTGAATCCAAAGGTTACTCTTGGAGTAAGGTTAGGATTCCTAGGATATTGTCTTTTCTACAAGAAGGTTTAGAAAAGGGTTTATCTGCTAGTTCATTAAAGGGACAGATCTCAGCTCTGTCCATTCTGTTACACAAACGTCTGTCAGAAGTTCCTGACGTCCAGGCTTTTTGTCAGGCTTTGACCAGGATTAAGCCTGTGTTTAAAACTGTTGCTCCACCATGGAGTTTAAACCTTGTTCTTAATGTTTTACAGGGCGTTCCGTTTGAACCCCTTCATTCCATTGATATAAAGTTGTTATCTTGGAAAGTTCTATTTTTAATGGCTATTTCCTCGGCTCGAAGAGTCTCTGAATTATCAGCCTTACATTGTGATTCTCCTTATTTGATTTTTCATTCGGATAAGGTAGTCCTGCGTACTAAACCTGGGTTCTTACCTAAGGTAGTTACTAACAGGAATATCAATCAAGAGATTGTTGTTCCTTCTTTATGCCCAAATCCTTCTTCAAAGAAGGAACGTCTACTGCACAACCTGGATGTAGTCCGTGCTCTAAAATTTTACTTACAGGCAACTAAGGAATTTCGACAAACGTCTTCTCTGTCATTTACTCTGGGCAGAGGAGAGGTCAAAAAGCTTCCGCTACCTCTCTTTCTTTTTGGCTTCGTAGCATAATTCGTTTAGCTTATGAGACTGCTGTACAGCAGCCTCCTGAAAGAATTACAGCTCATTCTACTAGAGCTGTGGCTTCCACTTGGGCCTTCAAGAATGAGGCCTCTGTTGAACAGATTTGCAAGGCTGCAACTTGGTCTTCGCTTCATACTTTTTCCAAATTTTACAAATTTGACACTTTTGCTTCCTCGGAGGCTATTTTTGGGAGAAAGGTTCTTCAGGCAGTGGTTCCTTCTGTATAAAGAGCCTGCCTATCCCTCCCGTCATCCGTGTACTTTTGCTTTGGTATTGGTATCCCAGAAGTAATGATGACCCGTGGACTGATCACACTTAACAGAAGAAAACATAATTTATGCTTACCTGATAAATTCCTTTCTTCTGTAGTGTGATCAGTCCACGGCCCGCCCTGTTTTTAAGGCAGGTAAATATTTTTTAATTTATACTCCAGTCACCACTTCACCCTTGGCTTTTCCTTTCTCGTTGGTCCTTGGTCGAATGACTGGGGGTGACGTAGAGGGGAGGAGCTATATGCAGCTCTGCTGGGTGAATCCTCTTGCACTTCCTGTTGGGGAGGAGTAATATCCCAGAAGTAATGATGACCCGTGGACTGATCACACTACAGAAGAAAGGAATTTATCAGGTAAGCATAAATTATGTTTTCTTAGGTTCTCTGTTATCGGTCGTAGAGATTCTTCTCCTACCTCCCTTTTCAGATCTATGATATACTCTTATATACCATTACCTCTACTGATTCTCGTTTCAGTACTGGTTTGGCTATATACTTTATGTAGATGAGTGTCTCTTGGTAAGTATGTTTCCTTTTATTTATGAAACTCTCAGCTATGGTTTGGCACTTTATATGTAAAGTTCTAAATATATGTTTTATACTTATATTTGCCATGATTCAGGTTAATCAGTTTATTTCCTTACCTGAAATTTTTTTCAATTGACTCTCTTTCTAAATTGCGGGCTGTTAGGCTCGCGGAAGCGCTAAATGCTATAATTTATTGCGTCATTTTTGGCGCAATACTTTTTTGGCGCAAGAATTACGTTTGTTGACGTTATGTCGTCATTTCCGGCGTCTTAGTTGGCGCCGAGAGTTTGCACGTAGTTGCGTCATCTATGACGCTCGTGTTTGTTGCAGACGTTTTTGGCGCCAAAGAATGTGTCAGTTTGGGCGTCATACTTGGCGCCAGATTTTGTCATTATTTAAGTCATTATTTCTTTTTGCTTCTGGTTTCCAGAGGCTTATTCTGTTTGCATTTTTTCCCATTCCTGAATCTGTCATATAAGGAAATTGATAATTTTGCTTTATATGTTGTTTTTTCTATTACATATTGCAAGATGTCCCATGCTGACCCTGTTTCAGAATCTACTACTGGAATTCTGCTGCCTGATGTCGGTTCTACCAAAGCTAAGTGCATTTGTTGTAAACTTGTGGTAACTGTTCCTCCGGCTGTAGTTTGTGTTAGTTGTCATGATAAACTTTCTAAAGCAGATATTTCCATTAGTAATAATCCATTACCTGTTGTTCCTTCAACATCTAATGTTCAGGATATTCCTGTTAATGTGACAGAATTTGTTTCTAATTCTATTCAGAAGGCCTTGTCTGTTATACCACCTTCTAATAAACGTAAAAGGTCTTTTAAAACTTCTCATTATTTCGATGAATTTTTAAATGACCGACAGCATTCTGATTTATCTATCTCTGATGAGGATCTATCTGGTTCAGAAGATTCTGCCTCAGATATTGACACTGACAAAACTTCATATTTATTTAAAATGGAGTATATTCGTTCTTTATTAAAAGAGGTGTTGATTGCATTAGATATGGAGGAGACTAGTCCTCTTGATATTAAAACTAGTAAACGTTTAAATTCGGTTTTTAAACCTCATGTAGTTATTCCAGAGGTTTTTCCAGTTCCTGATGCTATTTCAGATGTAATTTCTAGGGAATGGAATAGTCTGGGTACTTCATTTACTCCTTCTTTAAGGTTTAAAAAACTGTACCCTTTGCCAACTGATAGATTGGAGTTTTGGGAAAAGATCCCCAAAGTTGATGGGGCTATCTCTACTCTTGCAAAGCGTACTACTATTCCTACAGCGGATAGTACTTCTGTTAAAGATCCTTTAGATAGGAAACTTGAATCTTATCTAAGGAAGGCTTATTTTATGTGCAGGTCATCTTCTTAGGCATGCTATTTCTTTGGCTGATGTTGCTGTGGCTTCAACTTTTTGGTTGGAAACTTTAGCGCAACAAGTACTAGATCCTAATGTGTATAGCATTGTTAAGCTTATTCAACATGCTAATAATTTAATTTGTGATGCCATTTTTTATATCGTTGGAATTGATGTCAGGTATATGCCTTTAGCTATTTTAGCTAGAAGAGCTTTATGGCTTAAAACTTGGAATGCAGATATGACTTCTAAGTCAACATTGCTATCTCTTTCTTTCCAAGGTAATAAATTATTTGGTTCTCAGTTGGATTCTATTATTTCAACTGTTACTGGGGGGAAGGGAGCTTTTTTGTCTCAGGATAAAAAGTCTAAGGGTAAATTTAGGGCTCCTAACCGTTTTCGTTCCTTTCGTCAGAATAAGGAACAGAAATCTGACCCTTCCCCTAAAGGATCGGTTTCCAATTGGAAGTCTTCTCCAGTCTGGAATAAATCCAAGCCTTTTAGAAAACCAGAAGCAGTCCCCAAGTCCGCATGAAGGTGCGGCCCTCATTCCAGCGCAGCTGGTAGGGGGGCAGACTAAGGTTTTTCAAAGATGTTTGGATCAATTCAATCCAAAATCATTGGATCCAGAACATTGTTTCTCAAGGGTACAGAATAGGTTTCAAGGTAAGACCGCCTGTGAGAAGTTTCTTTCTCTCACGCATTCCAGTGAACCCAGTGAAGGCTCAGGCTTTCCTGAAGTGTGTTTCAGACCTGGAGTTATACGGGGTAATTGTGCCAGTTCCCTTTCCGGAATGGGGTCTGGGGTTTTATTCAAATCTGTTGTATTTTATGAACACACCTAACTTTAATATCAGACTGTTATTTCCATGGACATTATTGAATAATGAAATGCTAAGGGACATTTGTCTACAACATCAAGGATACAAAGGGTTAAATGCACACTGACCTACAGTTACCAGCTTATAGAGTTCAGAGGTGACAAGGCAGAGATAAGTGGAAACCAGTTGGAAATCTGATGAACCACTGTATGTAAACAATAGATCAAAAGGATACCACAGGATTCCTATCACCAATAGCCTAAGGATGTCACATTCTACCCCCCTGATCTAATGATGTCATCTGGTCTCTGAAGAATTTATAGCTGAGTGTGGGCTGGGCTATGTGAGAGAATGAATGACTATATAAGTTAGTTGCCATTGTAGACTAGGCTAAGCTCTCTTCTCACTCACCTCTCCCCTTCCATCTCTCTCCCCTTTTCCACCTTCCCTTTCCTTCCCTTACATTAGTTAGCAACTTGTTTCTATGTAAATACTTATTTTCTGTATAATAAAAGAAATAATTTCATCAAGCAGCGTCCTGATTTCCTAAGCTAAAGGTAATATTAGTGTGGAAATAATAACTAAAAAGTTAGCAGATTCTACATTTGGCACCCCATACGGGACGTGGATAAATCACTAATTCCACGTTGGACTACAGCTGAATTTGCTAAACTGAAGTACTGGAGCTGCAAGAACTCTTTGTGAATAGAGGCCGAACTGGACCTGTGTTGGAAGTGTGCAGATCTACAAGACCCTGTGTAGTGAGAAAGCTGCAAGTACCGTAAGTATATGTTTCTTTATGTTTGTTATGTTCCTGTATGTTACATAAAAGTAAATGTATTAATTGTTTCTTGCTGAATTAAGTTTACTAAAATCTGAAAACAAGAGAGTAACCAGACATCTCTGAGGGTAAAGCGTAATAGGCATAGCCCAGTTTTACATGCAGCTCAAAAGGAGATCCCTCTAGGTCTAGATTTTAGGCTAATAATGCAAAAAGTTTGTTGTTAGATGTGTACTTGTGATCGGTGTGTACATCTGCACTGTGTATAGTTTGTTGTGTGATCATTGTGTACATCTGTACTGTGTATAGTGTGTTGTGTGATCAATGTGTACATCTGTACTGTGTATAGTGTGTTGTGTGATCAGTGTGTACATCTGTACTGTGTATAGTTTGTTGTGTGATCATTGTGTACATCTGTACTGTGTATAGTGTGTTGTGTGATCAGTGTGTACATCTGTACTGTGTATAGTGTGTTGTGTGATCAGTGTGTACATCTGTACTGTGTATAGTTTGTTGTGTGATCATTGTGTACATCTGTACTGTATATAGTGTGTTGTGTGAATCTGGTGTGTGTATTTCTTTCATGTAATTAGCAAGAGTCCATGAGCTAGTGACGTATGGGATATACACTCCTACCAGGAGGGGCAAAGTTTCCCAAACCTCAAAATGCCTACAAATACACCCCTCACCACACCCACAAATCAGTTTTACAAACTTTGCCTCCTATGGAGGTGGTGAAGTAAGTTTGTGCTAGATTCTACGTTGATATGCGCTCCGCAGCAGGTTGGAGCCCGGTTTTCCTCTCAGCGTGCAGTGAATGTCAGGGATGTGAGGAGAGTATTGCCTATTTTGAATGCAGTGATCTCCTTCTACGGGGTCTATTTCAAAGGTTCTCTGTTATCGGTCGTAGAGATTCATCTCTTACCTCCCTTTTCAGATCGACGATATACTCTTATATATATATATACCATTACCTCTGCTGATTTTCGTTTCAGTACTGGTTTGGCTTTCTACAAACATGTAGATGAGTGTCCTGGGGTAAGTAAATCTTATTTTCTGTGACACTCTAAGCTATGGTTGGGCACTTTTTTAATAAAGTTCTAAATATATGTATTCAAACATTTATTTGCCTTGACTCAGGATGTTCAACATTCCTTATTTTCAGACAGTCAGTTTCATATTTGGGATAATGCACTTGAATCAATTATTTTTCTTACCTTAAAAATTTGACTTTTTTCCCTGTGGGCTTTTAGGCTCGCGGGGGCTGAAAATGCTTCATTTTATTGCGTCATTCTTGGCGCTGACTTTTTTGGCGCAAAAAAATCTTTTCTGTTTCCGGCGTCATATGTGTCGCCGGAAGTTGCGTAATTTTTGACGTTCTTTTGCACCAAAAATGTCGGCGTTCCGGACGTGGCATCATTTTTGGCGCCAAAAGCATTTAGGCGCCAAATAATGTGGGTGTCTTATTTGGCGCTAAAAAAATATGGGCGTCGCTTTTGTCTCCACATTATTTCAGTCTCATTTTTTCTTTGCTTCTGGTTGCTAGAAGCTTGTTCCTTGGCATTTTTTCCCATTCCTGAAACTGTCATTTAAGGAATTTGATCAATTTTGCATTATATGTTGTTTTTTCTCTTACATAATGCAAGATGTCTCACGTTGCATCTGAGTCAGAAGATACTTCAGGAAAATCGCTGTCTGGTGCTGGAACTACCAAAGCTAAGTGTATCTGCTGTAAACTTTTGGTAGCTGTTCCTCCAGCTGTTGTTTGTATTAATTGTCATGACAAACTTGTTAATGCAGATAATATTTCCTTTAGTAATGTACCATTACCTGTTGCAGTTCCATCAACATCTAATGTTCAGAATGTTCCTGATAACATAAGAGATTTCTTCTGTTATGTGTGATCAGTCCACGGGTCATCATTACTTCTGGGATATAACTCCTCCCCAACAGGAAATGCAAGAGGATTCACCCAGCAGAGCTGCATATAGCTCCTCCCCTCTACGTCAGTCCCAGTCATTCTCTTGCACCCAACGACTAGATAGGATGTGTGAGAGGACTATGGTGATTATACTTAGTTTTTATGACTTCAATCAAAAGTTTGTTATTTTACAATAGCACCGGAGCGTGTTATTACTTCTCTGGCAGAGTTTGAGGAAGAATCTACCAGAGTTTTTTACTATGATTTTAACCGGAGTAGTTAAGATCATATTGCTGTTCTCGGCCATCTGAGGGAGGTAAAAGCTTCAGATCAGGGGACAGCGGGCAGATGAATCTGCATTGAGGTATGTAGCAGTTTTTATTTTCTGAATGGAATTGATGAGAAAATCCTGCCATACCGTTATAATGACATGTATGTATACACTTCAGTATTCTGGGGATGGTATTTCACCGGAACTACTCTGTTAAAAGTCACTAATCTTTTTAATAAGTATTTATCATGTTAAACGTTTTTGCTGGAATGTAGAATCGTTTACATTTCTGAGGTACTGAGTGAATAAATATTTGGGCATTATTTTCCACTTGGCAGTTGTTTGGTGTTAATTATGACAGTTTCGTTTCTCTTCACTGCTGTGTGTGAGGGGGAGGGGCCGTTTTTGGCGCTCTTTGCTACGCATCAAAAAATTCCAGTCAGTTACTCTTATATTTCCTGCATGATCCGGTTCATCTCTGACAGATCTCAGGGGTCTTCAAACTTCTTTAGAGGGAGGTAGATTCTCTCAGCAGAGCTGTGAGAATTTTATATTGACTGTGAATAAAAACGTTGCTCTGTAATTTTTATGTCAAATTTAATTATTGTTATTTTTCTAATGGGAACAAACCTTTGCTAAAAGTTGTGTTGTTTAAAGTTTGATGCTATAACTATTTTTCAGTTCATTATTTCAACTGTCATTTAATCGTTTAGTACCTCTTTGAGGCACAGTACGTTTTTGCTAAAAAAGATTATAACCAAGTTGCAAGTTTATTGCTAGTGTGTTAAACATGTCTGACTCAGAGGAAGATATCTGTGTCATTTGTTCCAATGCCAAGGTGGAGCCCAATAGAAATTTATGTACTAACTGTATTGATGCTACTTTAAATAAAAGTCAATCTGTACAATTTGAACAAATTTCACCAAACAGCGAGGGGAGAGTTATGCCGACTAACTCGCCTCACGCGGCAGTACCTGCATCTCCCGCCCGGGAGGTGCGTGATATTATGGCGCCTAGTACATCTGGGCGGCCATTACAGATAACATTACAAGATATGGCTACTGTTATGACTGAAGTTTTGTCTAAATTACCAGAACTAAGAGGCAAGCGTGATCACTCTGGGGTGAGAACAGAGTGCGCTGACAATACTAGGGCCATGTCTGATACTGCGTCACAGCTTGCAGAGCATGAGGACGGAGAGCTTCATTCTGTAGGTGACGGTTCTGATCCAAACAGATTGGATTCAGATATTTCAAATTTTAAATTTAAATTGGAGAACCTCCGTGTATTACTAGGGGAGGTCTTAGCAGCTCTCAATGATTGTAACACCGTTGCAATACCAGAGAAACTGTGTAGGTTGGATAAATACTTTGCGGTACCGGCGAGTACTGACGTTTTTCCTATACCTAAGAGACTAACTGAAATTGTTACTAAGGAGTGGGATAGACCCGGTGTGACGTTCTCACCCCCTCCAATATTTAGAAAGATGTTTCCAATAGACACCACCACTCGGGACTTATGGCAAACGGTCCCTAAGGTGGAGGGAGCAGTTTCTACTTTAGCTAAGCGTACCACTATCCCGGTGGAGGATAGCTGTGCTTTTTCAGATCCAATGGATAAAAAATTAGAGGGTTACCTTAAGAAAATGTTTGTTCAACAAGGTTTTATATTGCAACCCCTTGCATGTATCGCGCCGATTACGGCTGCGGCAGCATTTTGGATTGAGTCTCTGGAAGAGAACCTTAGTTCATCTACGCTAGACGACATTACGGACAGGCTTAGAGTCCTTAAACTAGCTAATTCATTCATTTCGGAGGCCGTAGTACATTTAACCAAACTTACGGCTAAGAACTCAGGATTCGCCATACAGGCACGTAGGGCGCTGTGGCTAAAATCCTGGTCAGCTGATGTTACTTCTAAGTCCAAATTACTTAATATACCTTTCAAGGGGCAGTCTTTATTTGGGCCCGGTTTGAAAGAAATTATCGCTGACATTACAGGAGGTAAGGGCCACGCCCTACCTCAAGACAAAGCCAAAGCTAAGGCTAGACAGTCTAATTTTCGTCCCTTTCGGAATTTCAAAACAGGAGCAGCATCAACCTCCACTGCACCAAAACAGGAGGGAGCTGTTGCTCGTTACAGGCAAGGCTGGAAGCCTAACCAGTCCTGGAACAAGAGCAAGCAGGCCAGGAAACCTGCTGCTGCCCCAAAGACAGCATGAACCGAGAGCCCCCGATCCGGGACCGGATCTAGTGGGGGGCAGACTTTCTCTCTTCGCCCAGGCCTGGGCAAGAGATGTTCAGGATCCCTGGGCGCTAGAGATCATATCTCAGGGATACCTTCTAGACTTCAAATTATCTCCCCCAAGAGGGAGATTTCATCTGTCAAGGTTGTCAACAAACCAGATAAAGAAAGAAGCGTTTCTACGCTGTGTACAAGATCTGTTATTAATGGGAGTGATCCATCCGGTTCCGCGGTCGGAACAAGGACAAGGGTTCTACTCAAACCTGTTTGTGGTTCCCAAAAAAGAGGGAACTTTCAGGCCAATCTTAGATTTAAAGATTCTAAACAAATTCCTAAGAGTTCCATCGTTCAAAATGGAAACTATTCGGACAATCTTACCCATGATCCAAAAGGGTCAGTACATGACCACAGTGGATTTAAAAGATGCTTACCTTCACATACCGATTCACAAAGATCATCACCGGTATCTAAGGTTTGCCTTCTTAGACAGGCACTACCAGTTTGTAGCTCTTCCATTCGGATTGGCTACGGCTCCAAGAATCTTCACAAAGGTTCTGGGTGCCCTTTTGGCGGTACTAAGACCGCGAGGGATTTCGGTAGCTCCGTACCTAGACGACATTCTAATACAAGCTTCAAGCTTTCAAACTGCCAAGTCTCATACAGAGTTAGTTCTGGCATTTCTAAGGTCGCATGGATGGAAAGTGAACGAAAAGAAGAGTTCTCTTTTTCCTCTCACAAGAGTTCCATTCTTGGGGACTCTTATAGATTCTGTAGAAATGAAGATTTACCTGACAGAAGACAGGTTAACAAAACTTCAAAATGCATGCCGTGTCCTTCATTCCATTCAACACCCGTCAGTAGCTCAATGCATGGAGGTGATCGGCTTAATGGTAGCGGCAATGGACATAGTACCTTTTGCACGCCTACACCTCAGACCGCTGCAATTGTGCATGCTAAGTCAGTGGAATGGGGATTACTCAGATTTGTCCCCTACTCTGAATCTGAATCAAGAGACCAGAAATTCTCTTCTATGGTGGCTTTATCGGCCACACCTGTCCAGGGGGATGCCATTCAGCAGGCCAGAATGGACAATTGTAACAACAGACGCCAGCCTACTAGGTTGGGGCGCTGTCTGGAATTCTCTGAAGGCTCAGGGACTATGGAATCAGGAGGAGAGTCTCCTTCCAATAAACATCCTGGAATTGAGAGCAGTTCTCAATGCCCTTCTGGCTTGGCCCCAATTAACAACTCGGGGGTTCATCAGGTTTCAGTCGGACAACATCACGACTGTAGCTTACATCAACCATCAGGGAGGGACAAGAAGCTCCCTAGCAATGATGGAAGTATCAAAGATAATTCGCTGGGCAGAGTCTCACTCTTGCCACCTATCAGCAATCCACATCCCGGGAGTGGAGAACTGGGAGGCGGATTTCTTGAGTCGCCAGACTTTTCATCCGGGGGAGTGGGAACTTCATCCGGAGGTCTTTGCCCAAATACTTCGACGTTGGGGCAAACCAGAGATAGATCTCATGGCGTCTCGCCAGAACGCCAAACTTCCTCTCTACGGGTCCAGATCCAGGGATCCGGGAGCGGTTCTGATAGATGCTTTGACAGCACCTTGGAACTTCGGGATGGCTTATGTGTTCCCACCCTTCCCGCTGCTTCCTCGATTGATTGCCAAAATCAAACAGGAGAGAGCATCAGTGATTCTAATAGCGCCTGCATGGCCACGCAGGACTTGGTATGCAGATCTAGTGGACATGTCATCCTGTCCGCCTTGGTCTCTACCTCTAAGACAGGACCTTCTGATACAGGGTCCATTCAAACATCAAAATCTAACTTCTCTGAAGCTGACTGCTTGGAAATTGAACGCTTGATTTTATCAAAACGTGGTTTTTCTGAGTCGGTTATTGATACCCTGATACAGGCTAGGAAGCCTGTTACCAGAAGGATTTACCATAAAATATGGCGTAAATACCTATACTGGTGCGAATCCAAAGGTTACTCTTGGAGTAAGGTTAGGATCGCTAGGATATTGTCCTTTCTACAAGAAGGTTTAGAAAAGGGTCTATCAGCTAGTTCATTAAAGGGACAGATTTCAGCTCTGTCCATCTTGTTACACAGGCGTCTGTCAGAAAATCCAGACGTCCAGGCCTTTTGTCAGGCTTTAGCTAGGATCAAGCCTGTGTTTAAAGCTGTTGCTCCGCCATGGAGTTTAAACTTAGTTCTTAACGTTTTACAGGGTGTTCCGTTTGAACCCCTTCATTCCATTGATATAAAATTGTTATCTTGGAAAGTTCTGTTTTTAATGGCTATTTCCTCGGCTCGAAGAGTCTCTGAGTTATCAGCCTTACATTGTGATTCTCCTTATCTGATTTTTCACTCAGACAAGGTAGTTCTGCGTACTAAACCTGGGTTCTTACCTAAGGTAGTCACTAACAGGAATATCAATCAAGAGATTGTTGTTCCATCCTTGTGTCCAAATCCTTCTTCAAAGAAGGAACGTCTTCTACACAATCTGGATGTAGTTCGTGCCCTCAAGTTCTACTTGCAGGCAACTAAAGATTTTCGACAAACTTCTTCCCTGTTTGTCGTTTATTCTGGACAGAGGAGAGGTCAAAAAGCTTCTGCTACCTCTCTCTCTTTTTGGCTTCGTAGCATAATACGTTTAGCCTATGAGACTGCTGGACAGCAGCCTCCTGAAAGAATTACAGCTCACTCCACTAGAGCTGTGGCTTCCACTTGGGCCTTTAAGAATGAGGCCTCTGTTGAACAGATTTGCAAGGCTGCAACTTGGTCTTCGCTTCATACTTTTTCCAAATTTTACAAATTTGACACTTTTGCTTCTTCGGAGGCTATTTTTGGGAGAAAGGTTCTTCAGGCAGTGGTTCCTTCTGTATAATGAGCCTGCCTATCCCTCCCGTCATCCGTGTACTTTTGCTTCTGTATTGGTATCCCAGAAGTAATGATGACCCGTGGACTGATCACACATAACAGAAGAAAACATAATTTATGCTTACCTGATAAATTCCTTTCTTCTGTTGTGTGATCAGTCCACGGCCCGCCCTGTTTTAAGGCAGGTAAATATCTTTTAAATTATACTCCAGTCACCACTTCACCCTTGGTTACTCCTTTCTCGTTGATTCTTGGTCGAATGACTGGGACTGACGTAGAGGGGAGGAGCTATATGCAGCTCTGCTGGGTGAATCCTCTTGCATTTCCTGTTGGGGAGGAGTTATATCCCAGAAGTAATGATGACCCGTGGACTGATCACACTTAACAGAAGAAAGGAATTTATCAGGTAAGCATAAATTATGTTTTTGTTTCTGAATCCATCAAGAAGGCTATGTCTGTTATTCCTCCTTCTAGTAAACATAAAAAATCTTTTAAAACTTCTCTTTATACAGATGAATTTTTAAATGAACATCATCATTCTGATTCTAATGACTCTTCTGGTTCAGAGGATTCTGTCTCAGAGGTTGATGCTGATAAATCTTCATATTTATTTAAAATGGAATTTATTCGTTCTTTACTTAAAGAAGTATTAATTGCTTTAGAAATTGAGGATTCTGGTCCTCTTGATACTAAATCTAAACGTTTAGATAAGGTATTTAAATCTCCTGTGGTTATTCCAGAAGTTTTTCCTGTTCCTGGTGCTATTTCTGAAGTAATTTCCAGAGAATGGAATAATTTGGGTAATTCATTTACTCCTTCTAAACGTTTTAAGCAATTATATCATGTGCCGTCTGACAGATTAGAATTTTGGGACAAAATCCCTAAAGTTGATGGGGCTATTTCTACCCTTGCTAAACGTACTACTATTCCTACGTCAGATGGTACTTCGTTTAAGGATCCTTTAGATAGGAAAATTGAATCCTTTCTAAGAAAAGCTTATCTGTCTTCAGGTAATCTTCTTAGACCTGCTATATCATTGGCTGATGTTGCTGCAGCTTCAACTTTTTGGTTGGAAACTTTAGCGCAACAAGTAACAGATCATGATTCTCATAATATTATTATTCTTCTTCAACATGCTAATAATTTTATCTGTGATGCCATTTTTGATATTATCAGAGTTGATGTCAGGTTTATGTCTCTAGCTATTTTAGCTAGAAGAGCTTTATGGCTTAAAACTTGGAATGCTGATATGTCTTCTAAATCGACTCTACTTTCCATTTCTTTCCAGGGTAACAAATTATTTGGTTCTCAGTTGGATTCTATTATCTCAACTGTTACTGGTGGGAAAGGAACTTTTTTACCACAGGATAAAAAATCTAAGGGTAAAAACAGGGCTAATAATCGTTTTCGTTCCTTTCGTTTCAACAAAGAACAAAAGCCTGATCCTTCATCCTCAGGAGCAGTTTCAGTTTGGAAACCATCTCCAGTCTGGAATAAATCCAAGCCTTCTAGAAAAGCAAAGCCAGCTTCTAAGTCCACATGAAGGTGCGGCCCTCATTCCAGCTCAGCTGGTAGGGGGCAGGTTACGTTTTTTCAAAGAAATTTGGATCAATTCTGTTCACAATTCTTTGGATTCAGAACATTGTTTCAGAAGGGTACAGAATTGGTTTCAAGATAAGACCTCCTGCAAAGAGATTTTTTCTTTCCCGTGTCCCAGTAAATCCAGTGAAAGCTCAAGCATTTCTGAAATGTGTTTCAGATCTAGAGTTGGCTGGAGTAATTATGCCAGTTCCAGTTCTGGAACAGGGGCTGGGGTTTTATTCGAATCTCTTCATTGTACCAAAGAAGGAGAATTCCTTCAGACCAGTTCTGGATCTAAAAATATTGAATCGTTATGTAAGGATACCAACGTTCAAAATGGTAACTGTAAGGACTATCTTGCCTTTTGATCAACAAGGGCATTATATGTCCACAATAGATTTACAGCATGCATATCTGCATATTCCGATTCATCCAGATCATTATCAGTTCCTGAGATTCTCTTTTCTGGACAAGCATTACCAGTTTGTGGCTCTGCCGTTTGGCCTAGCTACAGCTCCAAGAATTTTTACAAAGGTTCTCGGTGCCCTTCTGTCTGTAATCAGAGAACAGGGTATTGTGGTATTTCCTTATTTGGACGATATCTTGGTACTTGCTCAGTCTTTACATTTAGCAGAATCTCATACGAATCGACTTGTGTTGTTTCTTCAAGATCATGGTTTGAGGATCAATTCACTAAAAAGTTCATTGATTCCTCAGACAAGGGTAACCTTTCTGGGTTTCCAGATAGATTCAGTGTCCATGACTCTGTCTTTGACAGACAAGAGACGTCTAAAATTGATTTCAGCTTGTCGAAACCTTCAGTCACAATCATTCCCTTCGGTAGCCTTATGCATGGAAATTCTAGGTCTTATGACTGCTGCATCGGACGCGATCCCCTTTGCTCGTTTTCACATGCAACCTCTTCAGCTCTGTATGCTGAATCAATGGTGCAGGGATTACACAAAGATATCTCAATTAATATCTTTAAAACCGATTGTACAACACTCTCTAACGTGGTGGACAGATCACCATCGTTTAATTCAGGGGGCTTCTTTTGTTCTTCCGACCTGGACTGTAATTTCAACAGATGCAAGTCTTACAGGTTGGGGAGCTGTGTGGGGATCTCTGACGGCACAAGGAGTTTGGGAATCTCAGGAGGTGAGATTACCGATCAATATTTTGGAACTCCATGCAATTTTCAGAGCTCTTCAGTCTTGGCCTCTTCTGAAGAGAGAATCGTTCATTTGTTTTCAGATAGACAATGTCACAACTGTGGCATACATCAATCATCAAGGAGGGACTCCCAGTCCTCTGGCTATGAAAGAAGTATCTCGAATTCTGGTTTGGGCGGAATCCAGCTCCTGTCTAATCTCTGCGGTTCATATCCCAGGTATAGACAATTGGGAAGCGGATTATCTCAGTCGCCAAACGTTGCATCTGGGCGAATGGTCTCTTCACCCAGAGGTATTTCTTCAGATTGTTCAAATGTAGGAGCTTCCAGAAATAGATCTGATGGCGTCTCATCTAAACAAGAAACTTCCCAGGTATCTGTCCAGATCCCGGGATCCTCAGGCGGAGGCAGTGGATGCATTATCACTTCCTTGGAAGTATCATCCTGCCTATATCTTTCCGCCTCTAGTTCTTCTTCCAAGAGTGATCTCCAAGATTCTGAAGGAATGCTCGTTTGTTCTGCTGGTAGCTCCGGCATGGCCTCACAGGTTTTGGTATGCGGATCTTGTCCGGATGGCCTCTTGCCATCCGTGGACTCTTCCGCTAAGACCAGACCTTCTGTCGCAAGGTCCTTTTTTCCATCAGGATCTCAAATCCTTAAGTTTAAAGGTATGGAGATTGAACGCTTGATTCTTGGTCAAAGAGGTTTCTCTGACTCTGTGATTAATACTATGTTACAGGCTCGTAAATCTGTATCTAGAGAGATATATTATAGAGCCTGGAAGACTTATATTTCTTGGTGTCTTTCTCATCATTTTTCTTGGCATTCTTTTAGAATTCCGAGAATTTTACAGTTTCTTCAGGATGGTTTAGATAAAGGTTTATCCGCAAGTACTTTGAAAGGACAAATCTCTGCTCTTTCTGTTCTTTTTCACAGAAAGATTGCTAATCTTCCTGATATTCATTGTTTTGTACAAGCTTTGGTTCGTATAAAACCTGTCATTAAGTCAATTTCTCCTCCTTGTAGTTTGAATTTGGTTCTGGGGGCTCTTCAAGCTCCTCCTTTTGAACCCATGCATTCATTGGACATTAAATTACTTTCTTGGAAAGTTTTGTTCCTTTTGGCGATCTCTTCTGCCAGAAGAGTCTCTGAATTATCTGCTCTTTTTTGTGAGTCTCCTTTTCTTATTTTTCATCAGGATAAGGCGGTGTTGCGAACTTCTTTTGAATTTTTACCTAAGGTTGTGAATTCCAACAACATTAGTAGAGAAATTGTGGTTCCCTCATGTCCTAATCCTAAGAATTCTAAGGAGAAATCGTTGCATTCTTTGGATGTTGTTAGAGCTTTGAAATATTATGTTGAAGCTACTAAGTCTTTCCGAAAGACTTCTAGTCTATTTGTTATCTTTTCCGGTTCTAGAAAAGGCCAGAAAGTTTCTGCCATTTCTTTGGCATCTTGGTTGAAATCTTTAATTCATCATGCCTATGTCGAGTCGGGTAAAACTCCGCCTCAAAGGATTACAGCTCATTCTACTAGGTCAGTTTCTACTTCCTGGGCGTTTAGGAATGAAGCTTCGGTTGATCAGATTTGCAAAGCAGCAACTTGGTCCTCTTTGCATACTTTTACTAAATTCTACCATTTTGATGTGTTTTCTTCTTCTGAAGCAGTTTTTGGTAGAAAAGTACTTCAGGCAGCGGTTTCAGTTTGAATCTTCTGTTTATGTTTTTCATTAAACTTTATTTTGGGTGTGGATTATTTTCAGCAGGAATTGGCTGTCTTTATTTTATCCCTCCCTCTCTAGTGACTCTTGCGTGGAAAGATCCACATCTTGGGTAGTCATTATCCCATACGTCACTAGCTCATGGACTCTTGCTAATTACATGAAAGAAAACATAATTTATGTAAGAACTTACCTGATCAATTCATTTCTTTCATATTAGCAAGAGTTCATGAGGCCCGCCCTTTTTTTGTGGTGGTTATGATTTTTTTGTATAAAGCACAATTATTCCAATTCCTTATTTTATATGCTTTCGCACTTTTTTCTTATCACCCCACTTCTTGGCTATTCGTTAAACTGATTTGTGGGTGTGGTGAGGGGTGTATTTGTAGGCATTTTGAGGTTTGGGAAACTTTGCCCCTCCTGGTAGGAGTGTATATCCCATACGTCACTAGCTCATGGACTCTTGCTAATATGAAAGAAATGACTTTATCAGGTAAGTTCTTACATAAATTATGTTTTTTAGTAAGAATGGAACTGGTTGAGAAATACATTAAGAAATATGCCTCTGTCACATTTATTACATGTGCAGAAGATCCATTGACACGTCAGTTTTATGATGTAATTAAACAATGTGAAAAGCACAATAATGATCTAAGTAGAAAACTGTTTCAGAAAGACATAGAAAAAAGAGAGCTAAGTAATTTACGGAGTATGTTTCTAAGAATAAAAGAGATTGCAGAAAGAGTTGGAATGGAAGGCAGAAAGAACTGATATCATAGAACAGCTGGATAAACTTGGTCATTATATTATGGCTGTTGCTAGTCACTCTGAAAAGAGATGTGAGTGTGATACACTGAGTGAAGAGATAGACAAACTTACTAAACTGAATGCTGAGCTTCAAGAGAGGCTTAAAGGGACATTATACACTCATTTTTTCTTTGCATAAATGTTTTGTAGATGATCTATTTATATAGCCCATAAAGTTGTTTTTTTAAATAAATCTATAGTTTTGCTTATTTTTAAATAACATTGCTCTGATTTTCAGACTCCTAACCAAGCCCCAAAGTTTTATGTGAATACTGTCAGCTACCTACTCCAGCTTGCTCCTGTTTGTGTAAAGGGTCTTTTCATATGCAAAAGAAGGGGGAGTGTCTTATTTGCCACTTGCAGTGGGCTTTCCAGCTACCTTTTCAACAGAGCCAAACTGACAGCTTCTAAGTAAGTTTTTAAACAGTTTTTATACTGGATTTTTATATCAGTATCTGTGCATCTTATTCTTTATAGTAGTGTCTATTACATGCAGTTATATGAAAATGAGTGTATACTGTCCCTTTAATGAATGTGAAGTGAGGTGTGGAATGGGAGAGCAATTAGTAACATGTATGGAAGAAAAGGAAATGCAGAGAGAGAATGTTATTGCATCACTTAAGGCAGACTTATGGGAGTCTGAATCACAGCTGTTAAATAAAGAACAATGTATCTTGTCTCTAAAAGCACAGGGGATACAAGACAAATGTAACCATTACAGGAGTAGTCTAGCACATATTTGTCCTTTAGAAGAGGATGGTAATGAAAGTCGAACTATAGAACTAGATGGACAAACCCCTAACATTCCTGACAGTTCTTTGTTAATTTTAAACCAAGTCCCCTCTATTCTAACTCCTCAAAAAGAATGCAGACAAAGTAACCCTCAATTACAGACTAAAGTAAATAATCATAGTAACTCTGCCCCCCTTACAATACAAGACCGCAATAATTTGTACCATATTTTAGTTCACTTTGACACCTCCACATCACCTGTAATCCTTTCTAATAAGTTAGAACAGTGATTTGCAACTTTTTTTTTGCCGTGGCACACTTTTTTACATTAAAAAATCCTGTGGCACACCACTATCCCAACATTTTGCAAAATCACACATTGTAGCCTAATACAGGATATATATATATATATATATATATATATATATATATATATATATATATATATATATATATATATATATATATATATATATATATAGATAGATATACACATATATACACTGTACTGTGCTGCCATGCCATGCCTCCTATAAACTGAGAGATCCTCAGGTGTGCTGCACTGTTGTCAGTCTGCCGCGGCACACCTGAGGATCTCTCACGGCACACTAGTGTGCCACGGCACATTGGTTGAAAAACACTGAGTTAGAAGCTGTTATTACTCAGTATAATTTAGGCAACAGAGATGCCTGTGCTTTGCTCCGGGCCTGGTTGCCATCACAATTAGCTGCACAGCTAAGGGCACCAGTAGGCACCCATAAAGGAGTGTCTCCTGATATTGATGCAAACTGGGGAAATTCATGGGACAGATTAAAGGAATTACAGTATGTTATGTGTTGTCGTGATGCCAGAGGTACCAGTGCCATAGCAAATGCAATTTTAAAGGAAGGAGATGACCCGATTTTGTTTTGCACTGAGTACCTTGCACTGTATAAGATAACTTATGACTGCCCTAACATGTCCCCAGATGATGCAGATTTTCTGCATTCTATGGCAAATAAATGCACATTAATTGACAGTAGTACAAGAATCACTCTTAGAAATGCCAGCTCCTTTACAAACTTTAACATACTTAAAGACTGGTTTAAAGACTCAAAGCATAAAAATGCTACTCATAATAATATATCTATGCTAACTGAGAGTCAGGGAAAGCAGAGATTTTTGAGACTTTGTTTTAAATGTGGAAAGTTTGAGCACATCATGAGGGAATGTGTGACATCAATGAGAGATACCAGGGATAACAATTACATTAGGAGGCAGAACAAAATATCATATTTAAGTAAGGAAGGAAAATACAGTGCTATATTTGAAGGTGAAAAGGAACAGAATATATCTTCTTTAACAAAGAAAGAAATAATAGAAGAACCTACTAGGGAGGAAACTTGCAAAGAGCCCCAATCTCAACAAAACTGCAAAGAGCCCCCATCTAAAAAAGAAGGGACAAATGTTCCATTTCAGATGCCTTACATAAACTGGCCATTTTGGGCACTGTTTAATTATACACAACTGGCAATGCATCTATTGATATTCAATTTAGCTCAGCCTGTGTATATTGCCAATTAATTGCAAAAATCTGTCTCTATTCTCTACATTCTATTACCCTGTATTCCATGTATAGTTATGGTAGAATTTTTCTATAGGCAAGTAGAGATTTATTTTGTTTCATTTAATTACTTTGTATATATGTCTATATTAATGCTATGTTTCTTTTTTTAGGGCTATTACTTGAAGAGAAGTGAACTTTGTACCGTCTACTTCAAGAAATTAAGAATTTTGTAATTGTTTATTTTTATTCACAGGTTGCTGCTATCCATGAATAAAATGTTTGTAGTATAAAGAAATGCATTTCCCCTTTTCTTAAAGACCACGTGGTACTTTATGATGAGCTCATCAGTTACATAAATGTAATATAGCCACAATGAATTGTTTGCAAACAATTTATCATAACCAATTTATTTTAAGTCATGGTTTCAATGTGCACAAGTACTGTTTTATATTTCTATGTTCTTTTGTTTGTGTTACTTAATGTCAAGAACTAACAATTCTGATTATTTACAGAAGCAACCTATACCATCGCCCAAAGAAGCACAAATCCTGTTCTGTTAAGACTAGATATTTTAAAGAGAACAGCAACACGTTTTGTGTGACGTACTGTTTTTATGTTTGTTCTTTGTCGTCTCTGTTTTATATGTGTAAAATGGATTATTGTTATTTTTTGTAATATGGTTCCTTTGCTATCAAGGAACCAAACTGGAGATCCCTTCACTACCATTTTTGAATTTTTAAGGACATTTTTTTATTCACTACCATTTTTGAATTTTTAAGGACATTTTTTATTTCTTCTGTTATGTGTGATCAGTCCACGGGTCATCATTACTTCTGGGATATAACTCCTCCCCAACAGGAAATGCAAGAGGATTCACCCAGCAGAGCTGCATATAGCTCCTCCCCTCTACGTCACTCCCAGTCATTCTCTTGCACCCAACGACTAGATAGGATGTGTGAGAGGACTATGGTGATTATACTTAGTTTTTATAACTTCAATCAAAAGTTTGTTATTTTACAATAGCACCGGAGCGTGTTATTGCCTCTCTGGCAGAGTTTGAAGAAGAATCTACCAGAGTTTTTACTATGATTTTAACCGGAGTAGTTAAGATCATATTGCTGTTTCTCGGCCATCTGAGGGAGGTAAAAGCTTCAGATCAGGGGACAGCGGGCAGATGAATCTGCATTGAGGTATGTAGCAGTTTTTATTTTCTGAATGGAATTGATGAGAAAATCCTGCCATACCGTTATAATGACATGTATGTATACTCTACACTTCAGTATTCTGGGGATGGTATTTCACTGGAATTACTCTGTTAAAAGTACATTAAGCCTTTGAATAGGTATTTATTATGTTAAACGTTTTTGCTGGAATGTAGAATCGTTTGCATTTTCTGAGGTACTGAGTGAATAAATGTTTGGGCATTATTTTTCCACTTGGCAGTTGCTTGTTTTAATTGTGACAGTTTCGTTTCTCTCTCACTGCTGTTGTGTGAGGGGGAGGGGCCGTTTTTGGCGCTCTTTGCTACGCATCAAAAATTTCCAGTCAGTTACTCTCCGGTTCATCTCTAACAGAACTCAGGGGGCTTCAAACTTCTTTGAAGGGAGGTAGATTCTCTCAGCAGAGCTGTGAGACTTATATATTGACTGTGATTAAAAACGTTGCTCTGTAATTTTTATGTTTCAAATTTAATTATTGTTACTTTACTAATGGGAACAAACCTTTGCTAAAAGTTGTGTTATTTTCAAGGATTGATGCTATAACTGTTTTTCAGTTCATTTTTTCAACTGTCATTTAATCGTTTAGTGCTTCTTTGAGGCACAGTACGTTTTTGTTAAATAAGATTGTAACCAAGTTGCAAGTTTATTTGCTAGTGTGTTAAACATGTCTGATTCAGAGGAAGATACCTGTGTCATTTGTTCCAATGCCAAGGTGGAGCCCAATAGAAATTTATGTACTAACTGTATTGATGCTACTTTAAATAAAAGCCAATCTGTACAAATTGAACAAATTTCACCAAACAGCGAGGGGAGAGTTATGCCGACTAACTCGCCTCACGTGTCAGTACCTGCATCTCCCGCCCGGGAGGTGCGTGATATTGTGGCGCCTAGTACATCTGGGCGGCCATTACAGATAACATTACAAGATATGGCTACTGTTATGACTGAAGTTTTGGCTAAATTACCAGAACTAAGAGGCAAGCGTGATCACTCTGGGGTGAGAACAGAGTGCGCTGATAATACTAGAGCCATGTCTGATACTGCGTCACAGCTTGCAGAGCATGAGGACGGAGAGCTTCATTCTGTCGGTGACGGTTCTGATCCAAACAGATTGGATTCAGATATTTCAAATTTTAAATTTAAATTGGAGAACCTCCGTGTATTACTAGGGGAGGTTTTAGCGGCTCTTAATGATTGTAACACTGTTGCAATACCAGAGAAATTGTGTAGGTTGGATAAATACTTTGCGGTACCGGCGAGTACTGACGTTTTTCCTATACCTAAGAGACTAACTGAAATTGTTACTAAGGAGTGGGATAGACCCGGTGTGCCGTTCTCACCCCCTCCAATATTTAGAAAGATGTTTCCAATAGACGCCACCACACGGGACTTATGGCAAACGGTCCCTAAGGTGGAGGGAGCAGTTTCTACTTTAGCTAAGCGTACCACTATCCCGGTGGAGGATAGCTGTGCTTTTTCAGATCCAATGGATAAAAAGTTAGAGGGTTACCTTAAGAAAATGTTTGTTCAACAAGGTTTTATATTGCAACCCCTGGCATGCATCGCGCCGATTACGGCTGCGGCAGCATTTTGGATTGAGTCTCTGGAAGAGAACCTTAGTTCAGCTACGCTGGACGACATTACGGACAGGCTTAGAGTCCTTAAACTAGCTAATTCATTCATTTCGGAGGCCGTAGTACATTTAACCAAACTTACGGCTAAGAACTCAGGATTCGCCATTCAGGCACGTAGGGCGCTGTGGCTAAAATCCTGGTCAGCTGATGTAACTTCTAAGTCCAAATTACTTAATATACCTTTCAAGGGGCAAACTTTATTTGGGCCCGGTTTGAAAGAAATTATCGCTGACATTACAGGAGGTAAGGGCCACGCCCTGCCTCAAGACAAAGCCAAAGCTAAGGCTAGACAGTCTAATTTTCGTCCCTTTCGGAATTTCAAAGCAGGAGCAGCACCAACTTCCACTGCACCAAAACAGGAAGGAGCTGTTGCTCGTTACAGACAAGGCTGGAAACCTAACCAGTCCTGGAACAAGGGCAAGCAGGCCAGGAAACCTGCTGCTGCCCCTAAGACAGCATGAATCGAGGGCCCCCGATCCGGGACCGGATCTAGTGGGGGGCAGACTCTCTCTCTCTTCGCCCAGGCTTGGGCAAGAGATGTTCAGGATCCCTGGGCGCTAGAGATCATATCTCAGGGATACCTTCTAGACTTCAAATTCTCTCCCCCAAGAGGGAGATTTCATCTGTCAAGGTTGTCAACAAACCAGATAAAGAAAGAAGCGTTTCTACGCTGTGTACAAGATCTGTCATTAATGGGAGTGATCCATCCGGTTCCGCGGTCGGAACAAGGACAAGGGTTTTACTCAAACCTGTTTGTGGTTCCCAAAAAAGAGGGAATTTTCAGGCCAATCTTGGATTTAAAGATCCTAAACAAATTCCTAAGAGTTCCATCGTTCAAAATGGAAACTATTCGGACAATCTTACCCATGATCCAAAAGGGTCAGTACATGACCACAGTGGATTTAAAGGATGCTTACCTTCACATACCGATTCACAAAGATCATTACCGGTATCTAAGGTTTGCCTTCTTAGACAGGCATTACCAGTTTGTAGCTCTTCCATTCGGATTGGCTACGGCTCCAAGAATCTTCACAAAGGTTCTGGGTGCCCTTCTGGCGGTACTAAGACCGCAAGGAATTTCGGTAGCTCCGTACCTAGACGACATTCTGATACAAGCTTCAAGCTTTCAAACTGCCAAGTCTCATACAGAGTTAGTTCTGGCATTTCTAAGGTCGCATGGATGGAAAGTGAACGAAAAGAAAAGTTCTCTCTTTCCTCTCACAAGCGTTCCATTCTTGGGGACTCTTATAGATTCTGTAGAAATGAAGATTTATCTGACAGAAGACAGATTAACAAAGCTTCTAAATGCATGCCGTGTCCTTCATTCCATTCAACTCCCGTCAGTAGCTCAATGCATGGAGGTGATCGGCTTAATGGTAGCAGCAATGGACATAGTACCCTTTGCACGTCTACATCTCAGACCGCTGCAATTGTGCATGCTGAGTCAGTGGAATGGGGATTACTCAGACTTGTCCCCTACTCTGAATCTGGATCAAGAGACCAGAAACTCTCTTCTATGGTGGCTTTCTCGGCCACATCTGTCCAGGGGGATGCCATTCAGCAGGCCGGACTGGACAATTGTAACAACAGACGCCAGCCTACTAGGTTGGGGCGCTGTCTGGAATTCTCTGAAGGCTCAGGGACAATGGAATCAGGAGGAAAGTCTCCTACCAATAAACATTCTGGAATTGAGAGCAGTTCTCAATGCCCTTCTGGCTTGGCCCCAGTTAAAAACTCGGGGGTTCATCAGGTTTCAGTCGGACAACATCACGACTGTAGCTTACATCAACCATCAAGGAGGGACAAGAAGCTCCCTAGCAATGATGGAAGTATCAAAGATAATTCGCTGGGCAGAGTCTCACTCTTGCCACCTGTCAGCAATCCACATCCCGGGAGTGGAGAACTGGGAGGCGGATTTCTTGAGTCGCCAGACTTTTCATCCGGGGGAGTGGGAACTTCATCCGGAGGTCTTTGCCCAAATACTTCGACGTTGGGGCAAACCGGAGATAGATCTCATGGCGTCTCGCCAGAACGCCAAACTTCCTCGCTACGGGTCCAGATCCAGGGATCCGGGAGCGGTTCTGATAGATGCTTTGACAGCACCTTGGAACTTCGGGATGGCTTATGTGTTTCCACCCTTCCCGCTGCTTCCTCGATTGATTGCCAAAATCAAACAGGAGAGAGCATCAGTGATTCTAATAGCGCCTGCATGGCCACGCAGGACTTGGTATGCAGATCTAGTGGACATGTCATCCTGTCCGCCTTGGTCTCTACCTCTAAGACAGGACCTTCTGATACAGGATCCATTCAAACATCAAAATCTAACTTCTCTGAAGCTGACTGCTTGGAAATTGAACGCTTGATTTTATCAAAACGTGGTTTTTCTGAGTCGGTTATTGATACCCTGATACAGGCTAGGAAGCCTGTTACCAGAAGGATTTACCATAAGATATGGCGTAAATACCTATACTGGTGCGAATCCAAAGGTTACTCCTGGAGTAAGGTTAGGATTCCTAGGATATTGTCCTTTCTACAAGAAGGTTTAGAAAAGGGTTTATCGGCTAGTTCATTAAAGGGACAGATCTCAGCTCTGTCCATCTTGTTGCACAGGCGTCTGTCAGAAAATCCAGACGTCCAGGCATTTTGTCAGGCTTTAGCTAGAATCAAGCCTGTGTTTAAAACTGTTGCTCCGCCATGGAGTCTAAACCTTGTTCTTAACGTTCTACAAGGAGTTCCGTTTGAACCCCTTCATTCCATTGATATAAAGTTGTTATCTTGGAAAGTGTTATTTTTAATGGCTATTTCTTCGGCTCGGAGAGTCTCTGAGTTATCAGCTTTACATTGTGATTCTCCTTATTTGATTTTTCATTCAGATAAGGTAGTTCTGCGTACTAAACCTGGGTTCTTACCTAAGGTAGTCACTAACAGGAACATCAATCAAGAGATCGTGGTTCCTTCCCTGTGCCCGAATCCTTCTTCAAAGAAGGAACGTCTTCTACACAATCTGGATGTAGTTCGTGCCCTCAAGTTCTACTTGCAGGCAACTAAGGATTTTCGACAAACGTCTTCCCTGTTTGTCGTGTACTCTGGTCAGAGGAGAGGTCATAAGGCTTCGGCTACCTCTCTCTCCTTCTGGCTTCGTAGCATAATTCGTTTAGCCTATGAGACTGCTGGACAGCAGCCTCCTGAAAGAATTACAGCTCACTCTACTAGAGCTGTGGCTTCCACTTGGGCCTTTAAGAATGAGGCCTCTGTTGAACAGATTTGCAAGGCTGCAACTTGGTCTTCGCTTCATACTTTTTCCAAATTTTACAAATTTGACACTTTTGCTTCTTCGGAGGCTATTTTTGGGAGAAAGGTTCTTCAGGCAGTGGTTCCTTCTGTATAATGAGCCTGCCTATCCCTCCCGTCATCCGTGTACTTTTGCTTTGGTATTGGTATCCCAGAAGTAATGATGACCCGTGGACTGATCACACATAACAGAAGAAAACATAATTTATGCTTACCTGATAAATTCCTTTCTTCTGTTGTGTGATCAGTCCACGGCCCGCCCTGTTTTTTAAGGCAGGTAAATATTTTTTAAATTATACTCCAGTCACCACTTCACCCTTGGTTTCTCCTTTCTCGTTGATTCTTGGTCGAATGACTGGGAGTGACGTAGAGGGGAGGAGCTATATGCAGCTCTGCTGGGTGAATCCTCTTGCATTTCCTGTTGGGGAGGAGTTATATCCCAGAAGTAATGATGACCCGTGGACTGATCACACAACAGAAGAAAGGAATTTATCAGGTAAGCATAAATTATGTTTTTTAAGGACATTTTTTATTCACTACCATTTTTTTGTATTTCTCCTGTTAAGTGTAGTCAGTCCACGGGTCATCCATTACTTATGGGATTATAACTCCTCCCTAACAGGAAGTGCAAGAGGATCACCCAAGCAGAGCTGCTATATAGCTCCTCCCCTCTACGTCATATCCAGTCATTCTCTTGCACCTAACTAAAAGATAGGACATGTGAGAGGACTGTGGTGTGTTAAACTTAGTTTTTATTTCTTCAATCAAAAGTTTATTTTAAACGGCACCGGAGTGTGTTGTTTGTTCTCAGGCAGCATTAGAAGAAGAATCTGCCTGAGTTTTCTATGATCTTAGCGGTCGTAACTAAGATCCACTTGCTGTTCTCGGCCATTCTGAGGAGTGAGGTAACTTCAGAACAGGGGATAGCATGCAGGGCCCACCTGCAAGGAGGTATGTGCAGTAAATTATTTTCTAAGGAATGGAATTGACTGAGAAAATACTGCTAATACCGATGTAATGTAAGTGCAGCCTTAAATGCAGTAGTAGCGACTGGTATCAGGCTGATATGTATGTATGTATACTCTGAGGTATTTCTGGGGAATGGAATTTCACTAAGAAAATACTGTCAATATTAAAGTAATATTTGAGCCTGCACTGCAGTGAAAGCGACTAGCAGCAGGCTTATTAATAACACTTCATAATTTTCAATTTTTAAAACATTTACTGGCATGTTAATCGTTTTTTCTGAGGTACTTGGTGATAAAACTTTATGGGCATGATTTTTACCACATGGCTGTCGTTTTTTTCTGCATAAAAACAGTTTACTGAGCTTCCCCACTGTTGTAATATGAGTGGGAGGGGCCTATTTTAGCGCTTTATTGCGCAGTAAAAATTTAGTCACAGTCTTCCTATTTCTTCCTCCATGATCCAGGACGTCTCTACAGAGCCCAGGGGTCTCCAAAACTAGTTTTGAGGGAGGTAATCAGTCACAGCAGACCTGTGACAGTGTGTTTGACTGTGATAAAAACGTTTATTATTTCAACTGTTATCTGTTTTGGGTATTAAGGGGTTAATCATCCTTTTGCTGGTGGGTGCAATCCTCTGCTAACTTTATACATTTTCTGTTAAAATTTGGTTGTTTTAACATATTTGGTTCATTGTTAATTCAACTGTCACATTTTTATGTTTCTTAAAGGCGCAGTAGCGTTTTTTATATAGCTTGTAAATTTATTTTAAAGTTTTTTCCAAGCTTGCTAGTGTTATTGCTAGTCTGTTTAAACATGTCTGACACAGATGAATCTGTTTGTTCACTATGTTTAAAGGCCAATGTGGAGCCCAATAGAAATTTGTGCACTCAATGTATAGATGTTAATTTGAATAAAAGTCAAACTTTATATGTTAAAAAAATATCACCAGACAACGAGGGGGAAGTTATGCCGACTAACTCTCCTCACGTGTCAGTACCTTCGCCTCCCGCTCAGGAGGTGCGTGATATTGTGGCGCCAAGTACATCAGGGCGGCCCATACAAATCACTTTACAAGACATGGCTAATGTTAAGACTGAAGTACTATCTAAATTGCCAGAATTAAGAGGTAAACGCGATCACTCTGGGGTAAGAACAGAGTGCTCTGATAATAGAGCCATGTCTGATACTGCGTCACAATTTGCAGAACATGAGGACGGAGAACTTCATTCTGTGGGTGACGGATCTGATCCAAGTAAACTGGATTCAGAGATTTCAAAATTTAAATTTAAACTTGAGAACCTCCGTGTATTACTAGGGGAGGTATTAGCGGCTCTGAATGATTGTAACACGGTTGCAATTCCAGAGAAAGTATGTAGGCTGGATAAATATTTTGCGGTACCGGCGTGTACTGACGTTTTTCCTATACCTAAAAGGCTTACAGAAATTGTTAACAAGGAGTGGGATAGACCCGGTGTGCCCTTTTCACCCCCTCCTATATTTAGAAAAATGTTTCCAATAGATGCCACCACACGGGACCTATGGCAGACGGTCCCTAAGGTGGAGGGAGCAGTTTCTACTCTGGCTAAGCGCACCTCTATCCCGGTGGAGGATAGCTGTGCTTTTTCAGATCCAATGGATAAAAAGTTAGAGGGTTACCTTAGGAAAATGTTTGTTCAGCAAGGTTTTATATTACAACCCCTTGCATGCATCGCGCCTGTCACTGCTGCGGCAGCATTCTGGTTTGAGTCTCTGGAAGAGACCCTTAGCACAGCTCCATTGGATGAGATTATGAACAAGCTTAAAGCCCTTAAGCTAGCTAATTCATTTATTTCTGATGCCGTAGTACACTTAACCAAACTTACGGCTAAGAACTCCGGATTCGCCATTCAAGCGCGCAGAGCGCTGTGGCTTAAATCCTGGTCAGCTGATGTGACTTCTAAATCTAAATTGCTTAATATTCCTTTCAAAGGGCAGACATTATTCGGGCCCGGCTTGAAAGAAATTATCGCTGACATTACTGGAGGTAAGGGCCATGCCCTGCCTCAAGACAGGGCCAAACCAAAGGCTAAACAGTCTAATTTTCGTGCCTTTAGTAATTTCAAGGCAGGAGCAGCATCAACTTCCTCCGCTCCAAGACAGGAAGGAACTGTTGCTCGCTACAGACAGGGCTGGAAACCTAACCAGTCCTGGAACAAGGGCAAGCAGGCCAGAAAACCTGCTGCTGCCCCTAAGACAGCATGAAGTGAGGGCCCCCGATCCGGAAACGGATATAGTGGGGGGCAGACTTTCTCTCTTTGCCCAGGCTTGGGCAAGAGATGTCCAGGATCCCTGGGCGTTGGAAATCATATCTCAGGGATATCTTCTGGACTTCAAAGCTTCTCCTCCACAAGGGAGATTTCATCTTTCAAGGTTATCAGCAAACCAGATAAAGAAAGAGGAGTTTCTACGCTGTGTACAAGACCTCTTACTAATGGGAGTGATCCACCCAGTTCCGCGGTCGGAACACGGGCAAGGATTCTATTCAAATCTGTTTGTGGTTCCCAAAAAAGAGGGAACCTTCAGACCAATCTTGGACTTAAAGATCCTAAACAAATTCCTAAGAGTTCCATCGTTCAAAATGGAAACTATTCGAACCATCTTACCCATGATCCAAGAGGGTCAGTACATGACCACAGTGGATTTAAAGGATGCCTACCTTCACATACCGATTCACAAGGATCATTACCGGTATCTAAGATTTGCCTTCCTAAACAAGCGTCAAGTTTCCAAACTGCCAAGTCTCATACAGAGTTAGTTCTGGCATTTCTAAGGTCGCATGGGTGGAAGGTGAACGTAGAAAAGAGTTCTCTATTGCCACTCACAAGAGTTCCCTTTCTAGGGACTCTTATAGATTCTGTAGAAATGAAAATTTACCTGACGGAAGACAGGTTATCAAAACTTCTAAATGCTTGCCGTGTCCTTCATTCCATTCAACACCCGTCAGTGGCTCAGTGCATGGAGGTAATCGGCTTAATGGTAGCGGCAATGGACATAGTACCATTTGCGTGCCTGCATCTCAGACCGCTGCAATTGTGCATGCTAAGTCAGTGGAATGGGGATTACTCAGATTTGTCCCCTCTGCTAAATCTGGATCAAGAGACCAGAGATTCTCTTCTATGGTGGCTTTCTCGGCCACATCTGTCCAAGGGGATGCCCTTCCGCAGACCAGATTGGACGATTGTAACAACAGACGCCAGCCTTCTAGGTTGGGGCGCAGTCTGGAATTCCCTGAAGGCTCAGGGATCATGGACTCAGGAGGAGAGACTCCTTCCAATAAACATTCTGGAATTAAGAGCAATTTTCAATGCTCTTCTGGCTTGGCCTCAGTTAGCAACTCTGAGGTTCATCAGGTTTCAGTCGGACAACATCACGACTGTGGCTTACATCAACCATCAAGGAGGAACAAGGAGTTCCCTAGCGATGATGGAAGTCTCAAAGATAATTCGCTGGGCAGAGTCTCACTCTTGCCACCTGTCAGCGATCCACATCCCAGGCGTGGAGAACTGGGAGGCGGATTTTCTAAGTCGCCAGACCTTTCATCCGGGGGAGTGGGAACTTCATCCGGAGGTGTTTTCCCAACTGCTTCATCATTGGGGCAAACCAGATCTGGATCTCATGGCGTCTCGCCAGAACGCCAAGCTTCCTTGTTACGGATCCAGGTCCAGGGACCCGGGAGCGGTGCTGATAGATGCTCTGACAGCACCTTGGGTCTTCAACATGGCTTATGTGTTTGCACCTTTCCCGATGCTTCCTCGATTGATTGCCAGGATCAAACAGGAGAGAGCATCAGTGATTCTAATAGCGCCTGCGTGGCCACGCAGGACCAGGTATGCAGATCTAGTGGACATGTCGTCCTGTCCACCATGGTCTCTGCCTCTGAGACAGGACCTTCTGATTCAGGGTCCTTTCAAACATCCAAATCTAATTTCTCTGAGGCTGACTGCATGGAGATTGAACGCTTGATTCTATCAAAGCGTGGATTCTCGGAGTCAGTGATTGATACCTTAATACAGGCTAGGAAACCTGTTACCAGGAAAATTTACCATAAAATATGGCGTAAATACTTATATTGGTGCGAATCCAAGAGTTACTCATGGAGTAAGGTTAGGATTCCTATTGTCTTTTCTACAAGAGGGTTTAGAAAAGGGTTTATCTGCTAGTTCGTTAAAGGGACAGATTTCAGCTCTGTCTATCCTTTTACACAAACGTCTGGCAGAAGCTCCAGACGTTCAGGCTTTTTGTCAGGCTTTGGCTAGGATTAAGCCTGTGTTTAAGACTGTTGCTCCGCTGTGGAGCTTAAACTTAGTTCTTAACGTTCTGCAAGGTGTTCCGTTTGAACCCCTTCATTCCATCGATATCAAGCTGTTATCTTGGAAAGTTCTGTTTTTAATGGCTATTTCCTCGGCTCGAAGAGTCTCTGAGTTATCAGCCTTACATTGTGATTCTCCTTATCTGATTTTTCATTCAGACAAGGTAGTTCTGCGTACTAAACCTGGGTTCTTACCTAAGGTAGTCACTAACAAGAATATCAATCAAGAGATTGTTGTTCCATCATTGTGCCCTAACCCTTCTTCAAAGAAGGAACGACTTTTGCACAATCTGGACGTCGTCCGTGCCCTGAAATTTTATTTGCAGGCAACTAAAGATTTTCGTCAAACTTCTTCCCTGTTTGTCGTTTATTCTGGACAGAGGAGAGGTCAAAAAGCTTCGGCTACCTCTCTCTCTTTTTGGCTTCGTAGCATAATACGTTTAGCCTATGAGACTGCTGGACAGCAGCCTCCTGAAAGGATTACAACTCATTCTACTAGAGCTGTGGCTTCCACTTGGGCCTTTAAGAATGAGGCCTCTGTTGAACAGATTTGCAAGGCTGCAACTTGGTCTTCAATTCACACTTTTTCAAAATTTTACAAATTTGACACTTTTGCTTCTTCGGAGGCTGTTTTTGGGAGAAAGGTTCTACAGGCAGTGGTTCCTTCCGTGTAAAGATCCTGCCTGTCCCTCCCGTCATCCGTGTACTTTTAGCTTTGGTATTGGTATCCCATAAGTAATGGATGACCCGTGGACTGACTACACTTAACAGGAGAAAATATAATTTATGCTTACCTGATAAATTCATTTCTCCTGTAGTGTAGTCAGTCCACGGCCCGCCCTGTTTTTACGGCAGGTCTAAATTTTAATTAAACTCCAGTCACCACTGCACCCTATAGTTTCTCCTTTCTCGTATGGTTTCGGTCGAATGACTGGATATGACGTAGAGGGGAGGAGCTATATAGCAGCTCTGCTTGGGTGATCCTCTTGCACTTCCTGTTAGGGAGGAGTTATAATCCCATAAGTAATGGATGACCCGTGGACTGACTACACTACAGGAGAAATGAATTTATCAGGTAAGCATAAATTATATTTTTTAATGACATTTTTTATTCACTACCATTTTTGTATTATTATTTTATTTTTTATCTCTTTTTGTTTGTTTTTTATCACAAGAGGTAACATTTTTTTAAATGCTTCTGTATTAGTTTTTTTTTTAAATTTCTGTTTCGCCACACTGGGCAATGTCAAAGAGTATAACATTGTCCACTTATAGGTCTCTTATAGGTCTCTAAGTGCTGACCGGTAGATCATAAGACTGTGTGCATGCCTTGAAGCAGATAATGATACTGTGATTTAATGTTAAAGAAAGTAATATAAATGTTTGCAAAGCCATATGCTACGTTTTGTTTATGACCTCAGATAGCAGGCATTTTGTATTAATAAATTATAATCTGTCACAAATGTATAACATTCAAAGAAAATAATTTGCAAAGTTCGAGCACTACTCCTAGTAGTAGTCATAAAGATTGTGTGTGATATGTAACAATTAATTTGTATCATATGTATAATTATTCTGAAAATGTTGATGATTTTATATACATCTCAGATTATTGTTAATTCTAACAGGGTAAAATATATATTGTATTTGTAAAATTGATTTAATCATCATATTCATAATGTGATTGATAGAATGTGCTACACATTGTAAGGGAATGGTATTTTAGTATTTATTTCATATTTAGAGTATGGATGTGAATGAATGGTTTTATTTCAGGTTGCCCCACTCACAGAAGAAACTATAAAGTGAGCAGTACAACGTTATGATCATAAGTGATTTAATGATCAAAGAGGGGAATGTTGTATTTTATGAACACACCTAACTTTAATATCAGACTGTTATTTCCATGGAAATTATTGAATAATGAAATGCTAAGGGACATTTGTCTACAACATCAAGGATACAAAGGGTTAAATGCACACTGACCTACAGTTACCAGCTTATCCAGTTCAGAGGTGACAAGGCAGAGATAAGTGGAAACCAGTTGGAAATCTGCTGAACCACTGTATGTAAACAATAGATCAAAAGGATACCACAGGATTCCCATCACCAATAGCCTAAGGACGTCACATTCTACCCCCCTGATCTAATGATGTCATCTGGTCTCTGAAGAATTTATAGCTGAGTGTGGGCTGGGCTATGTGAGAGAATGAATGACTATATAAGTTAGTTGCCATTGTAGGCTAGGCTAAGCTCTCTTCTCACTCACCTCTCCCCTTCCATCTCTATCTCCCCTTTTCCACCTTTCCTTCCCTTACATTAGTTAGCAACTTGTTTCTATGTAAATACTTATTTTCTGTATAATAAAAGAAATAATTTCATCAAGCAGCGTCCTGATTTCCTAAGCTAAAGGTAATATTAGTGTGAAAATAGTAACTAAAAAGTTAGCAGATTCTACAAAATCTGTTCATTGTTCCAAAGAGAGAGGATTATTTCAGACCAGTTCTGGATCTAAAGATTTTGAATCGTTATGTAAGAATACCAACATTCAAAATGGTGACTATAAGGACTATTCTGCCTTTTGTTCAGCAAGGGCATTATATGTCCACAATAGATTTACAGGATGCATATCTTCATATTCCGATTCATCCAGATAATTATCAGTTCCTGAGATTCTCTTTTCTAGATAAGCATTACCAATTTGTTGCTCTTCCTTTTGGCCTAGCAACAGCTCCAAGGATCTTTTCAAAGGTTCTCGGTGCCCTACTCTCTGTAATCAGAGAGTGGGGTGTTGCGGTGTTTCCTTATTTGGACGATATCTTGGTACTTGCTCGGTCTTTACATTCTGCAGAATCTCACACGAATCAACTAGTGTTGTTTCTTCAAGAACATGTTTGGAGGATCAATTTACCAAAAAGTTCCTTGATTCCTCAGACAAACCTTTTTAGGATTCCAAATAGATTCAGTATCCATGACTTTGTCTCTAACAGACAAAAGACGTCTGAAATTGGTTTCAGCTTGTCGGAACATTCAGTTTCAATCATTCCTTTCAGTAGCTATGTGCATGGAGGTTTTAGGCCTCATGACTGCAGCTTCGGACGCGATCCTCTTTGCTTGTTTTCACATGAGACCGCTTCAGCTTTGTATGCTGAGCCAATGGTGCAGGGATTATACAAGGATATCACAATCAATATCCTTAGATCCCAATATTCGACTTTCTCTGACTTGGTGGTTAGATCACCTTTGTTTAGTTCAGGGTGCCTCTTTTGTTCATCCAACCTGGACTGTGATCACAACAGATGCGAGTCTTTCAGGTTGGGAAGCTGTCTGGGGATCTCTGAAAGCGCAGGGGGTTTGGAAATCTCAAGAGGCGAGATTACCAATCAATATTTTGGAACTCCGTGCGATTCTCAGAGCTCTTCAGTTTTGGCCTCTTCTGAAGAAAGAATAGTTTATTTGTTTTCAGACAGACAATGTCACAACTGTGGCATATGTCAATCATCAAGGTGGGACTCACAGTCCTCTAGCTATGAGAGAAGTATCTCGGATACTTGCATGGGCGGAATCCAGTTCCTGTCTAATCTCTGCGATCCATATCCCAGGTATAGACAATTGGGAGCGGATTATCTCAGTCGCCAGACCTTACATCCGGGAGAATGGTCTCTTCACCCAGATGTGTTTCTTCAGATTGTTCAGATGTGGGGGCTTCCAGAAATAGATCTGATGGCTTCTCATCTAAACAGGAAACATCCCAGGTATCTGTCCAGGTCCAGGGATCCTCAGGCAGAAGCAGTGGATGCGTTGTCACTTCCTTGGAATTATCAACCTGCTTATCTCTTTCCGCCTCTAGTTCTTCTTCCAAGAGTGATTTCCAAAATCATAATGGAGCGTTCATTTGTACTGCTGGTGGCTCCAGCATGGCCACACAGGTTTTGGTATGCGGATCTTGTTCGGATGTCCAGTTGCCAACCTTGGCCACTTCAGTTAAGGCCAGACCTTCTATCTCAAGGTCCTTTTTCTCCTGTTAAGTGTAGTCAGTCCACGGGTCATCCATTACTTATGGGATATTAACTCCTCCCTAACAGGAAGTGCAAGAGGATCACCCAAGCAGAGCTGCTATATAGCTCCTCCCCTCTACGTCACACCCAGTCATTCTCTTGCACCTAACTAATAGATAGGATGTGTGAGAGGAGTGTGGTTATTAAATTTAGTTTTTTATTGCTTCAATCAAAAGTTTGTTATTTTAAACAGCACCGGAGTGTGTTGTTTGTTCTCAGGCAGTATTAGAAGAAGAATCTACCTGAGTTTGTGTATGATCTTAGCGGACGTAACTAAGATCCATTTGCTGTTCTCGGCCATTCTGAGGAGCGAGGTAACTTCAGAACAGGGGACAGCGGGCAGGGTTCACCTGCAAAGAGGTATATTGCAGTATATTATTTTCTAAGGAATGGAATTGACTGAGAAATTACTGCTAATACCGATATAATGTAAGTACAGCCTTAAATGCAGTAGTAGTAACTGGTATCAGGCTGTTATGTATGTATGTTGGCACCAAAGTATTTCTGGGGAATGGCACTTCACTAAGAAAATACTGTATACATATAACTCTAGCCTCTCTGCAGTGATAGCGACTAGCAACAGGCTTTTATTCTTATTTCATATATTTAAAACGTTTACTGACAGGTTAATCGTTTTTTTTCTCTGAGGTACTTGGTGAAAATTTATGGGCATTATTTTCCACTTGGCTGTCATTTATTTTGTATAAAATCAGTTACTGAGCTTCCCCACTGCTGTATTAAGAGTGGGAGGGGCCTATTTTTGGCGCTTTTACTACGCATTAAAAATTCAGTCAGTCTTCCTTATTCTCCCTGCATGATCCAGGACGTCTCTACAGAGCTCAGGGGTCTCCAAAACTAGTTTGAGGGAGGTAATCACTCACAGCAGACCTGTGAGACTGTGCTTTGACTGTGATAAAAAAACGTATTTATTTGTCAATCGTTTTTTTGGTATTAAGGGGTTAATAATCCATTTGCTGATGGGTGCTATCCTTTGCTAAATTAATGCATTTCATATGAAAAATTGATTGCTATAACTAAACCGGTTCATTGTTATATCAAAGTGACAGTTTTTTTTTTTTTGTTTTTTTTTTGTGTGCTTCTTAAAGGCACAGTAACGTTTTTTATATTGCTTGTAAATTCAGTTGAAAAGTATTTTCCAAGCTTGCTAGTCTAATTGCTAGTTTGTTTAAACATGTCTGACACAGAGGAATCTTTGTGCAATATGTTCAAAGGCCAAGGTGGAGCCCAATAGAAATTTATGTACTAATTGCATTGATGCTACTTTAAATAAAAGCCAATCTGTACATGTTAAGCAACATTCACCAGACAACGAGGGGGAAGTTATGCCGACTAACTTGCCTCACGTGTCAGTACCTGCATCTCCCGCTCAGGAGGTGCGTGATATTGTAACGCCAAGTACATCAGGGCGGCCATTACAAATCACTTTACAAGACATGGCTAATGTTATGACTGAAGTTTTGTCTAAATTGCCAGAACTTAGGGGTAAACGAGACCACTCTGGGGTGAGAACAGAGTGCGCTGATAATGCTAGGGCCATGTCTGATACTGCGTCACAATTTGCAGAACATGAAGACGGAGAGCTTCATTCTGTGGGTGACGGATCTGATCCAAATAAACTGGATTCAGACATTTCAAATTTTAAGTTTAAGCTGGAAAACCTCCGTGTATTACTAGGGGAGGTGTTAGCGGCTCTGAATGATTGTAACACAGTTGCAATCCCAGAGAAAATGTGTAGGTTGGATAAATATTTTGCGGTACCGACGAGTACTGACGTTTTTCCTATACCTAAGAGACTTACTGAAATTGTTACTAAGGAGTGGGATAGACCCGGTGTGCCTTTCTCACCCCCTCCTATATTCAGAAAAATGTTTCCAATAGACGCCACCACACGGGACTTATGGCAAACGGTCCCTAAGGTGGAGGGAGCAGTTTCTACTTTAGCTAAGCGTACCACTATCCCGGTGGAGGATAGCTGTGCCTTTTCAGATCCAATGGATAAAAAATTAGAGGGTTACCTTAAGAAAATGTTTGTTCAACAAGGTTTTATATTGCAACCCCTTTTGGTTTGAGTCTCTGGAAGAGACCCTTGACACAGCTCCATTAGATGAGATTACACACAAGCTTAAAACCCTTAAGCTAGCTAATTCTTTTATTTCTGATGCCGTAGTACACTTAAAGGGACAGTCTAGGCCAAAATAAACTTTCATGATTCAGATAGAGCATGTAATTTTAAACAATTTTCCAATTTACTTTTATCGCCAATTTTGCTTTGTTCTCTTGGTATTCTTAGTTGAAAGCTTAATCTAGGAGGTTCATATGCTAATTTCTTAGACCTTGAAGGCCACCTCTTTTCAGAATGCATTTGAACAGATTTTCACCACTAGAGGGTGTTAGTTCACGTATTTCATATAGATAACACTGTGCTCGTGCACGTGAAGTTATCTGGGAGCAGGCAGTGATTGGCTAAACTGCAAGTCTGTCAAAAGAACTGAAATAAAGGGGCAGTTTGCAGAGGCTTAGATACAAGATAATCACAGAGGTTAAAAGTATATTAATATAACTGTGTTGGTTATGCAAAACTGGGGAATGGGTAATAAAGAGATTATCTATCTTTTAAAACAATAAAAATTCTGGTGTAGACTGTCACTTTAACTAAACTTACGGCTAAGAATTCCGGATTCGCCATTCAGGCGCGCAGAGCGCTGTGGCTAAAATCCTGGTCAGCTGATGTGACTTCTAAATCTAAATTGCTTAACATACCTTTCAAGGGGCAGACATTATTCGGGCCCGGTTTGAAAGAAATTATCGCTGATATTACGGGAGGTAAAGGCCATGCCCTGCCTCAAGACAGAGCCAAACCAAGGGCTAGACAGTCTAATTTTCGTGCCTTTCGTAACTTCAAGGCAGGAGCAGCATCAACTTCCTCTGCTCCAAAACAGGAAGGAGCTGTTGCTCGCTAAAGACAAGGCTGGAAACCTAACCAGACCTGGAACAAGGGCAAGCAGGCCAGAAAACCTGCTGCTGCCCCTAAGACAGCATGAAGTGAGGGCCCCCGATCCGGAAACGGATCTAGTGGGGGGCAGACTCTCTCTCTTCGCCCAGGCTTGGGCAAGAGATGTCCAGGATCCCTGGGCGTTGGAGATCATATCTCAGGGATATCTTCTGGACTTCAAAGCTTCTCCTCCACAAGGGAGATTTCATCTTTTAAGGTTGTCAACAAACCAGATAAAGAAAGAGGCGTTTCTACGCTGTGTACAAGATCTTTTACTCATGGGAGTGATCCATCCGGTTCCGCGGTCGGAACACGGACAAGGGTTTTACTCAAATCTGTTTGTGGTTCCCAAGAAAGAAGGAACCTTCAGACCAATATTGGATTTAAAGATCCTAAACAAATTCCTAAGAGTTCCATCGTTCAAAATGGAAACTATTCGGACAATCTTACCCATAATCCAAAGGGGTCAGTACATGACCACAGTAGATTTAAAGGATGCCTACCTTCACATACCGATTCACAAGGATCATTACCGGTATCTAAGGTTTGCCTTCCTAGACAGGCATTACCAGTTTGTAGCTCTTCCCTTCGGGTTAGCTACGGCTCCAAGAATCTTTACAAAGGTTCTGGGCTCTCTTCTGGCGGTACTAAGACCGCGAGGAATATCGGTAGCTCCGTACCTAGACGACATTCTGATACAAGCGTCAAGTTTCCAAACTGCCAAGTCTCATACAGAGTTGGTACTGGCATGGTCGCATGGGTGGAAAGTGAACGAAGAAAAGAGTTCTCTATTACCACTCACAAGAATTCCCTTCTTGGGGACTCTTATAGATTCTGTAGAAATGAAAATTTACCTGACAGAGGACAGGTTAACAAAACTTCTAAATGCTTGCCGTGTCCTTCATTCCATTCAACACCCGTCAGTGGCTCAATGCATGGAGGTAATCGGCTTAATGGTAGCCGCAATGGACATAGTACCTTTTGCACGCCTGCATCTCAGACCACTGCAATTGTGCATGCTAAGTCAGTGGAATGGGGATTACTCAGATTTGTCCCCTATGCTGAATCTGGATCAAGAGACCAGAGATTCTCTTCTATGGTGGCTTTCTCGGCTGCATCTGTCCAGGGGGATGCCCTTCAGCAGGCCAGACTGGACAATTGTAACAACAGACGCCAGCCTTTTAGGTTGGGGCGCTGTCTGGAATTCCCTGAAGGCTCAGGGATCATGGACTCAGGAGGAGAGTCTCCTTCCAATAAACATTCTGGAATTGAGAGCAGTTCTCAATGCCCTTCTGACTTGGCCTCAGTTAGCAACTCTGAGGTTCATCAGGTTTCAGTCGGACAACATCACGACTGTGGCTTACATCAATCATCAGGGAGGGACAAGGAGTTCCCTAGCGATGATGGAAGTCTCAAAGATTATTCGCTGGGCAGAGTCTCACTCTTGCCACCTGTCAGTGATTCACATCCCAGGCGTGGAGAACTGGGAGGCGGATTTCCTAAGTCGCCAGACTTTTCATCCGGGGGAGTGGGAACTTCATCCGGAGGTCTTTGCCCAAATACTTCGACGTTGGGGCAAACCAGATCTGGATCTCATGGCGTCTCGCCAGAACGCCAAACTTCCTTGTTACGGATCCAGGTCCAGGGACCCGGGAGCGGCGCTGATAGATGCTCTGACAGCACCTTGGATCTTCAACATGGCTTATGTGTTTCCACCCTTCCCGATGCTTCCTCGATTGATTGCCAGGATCAAACAGGAGAAAGCATCGGTGATTCCAATAGCGCCTGCGTGGCCACGCAGGACCTGGTATGCAGATCTAGTGGACATGTCATCCTGTCCACCTTGGTCGCTGCCTCTGAGACAGGACCTTCTAATTCAGGGTCCTTTCAAACATCAAAATCTAATTTCTCTGAAGCTGACTGCATGGAGATTGAACGCTTGATTTTATCAAAGCGTGGATTTTCAGAGTCAGTAATTGATACCTTAATACAGGCTAGGAAACCTGTTACCAGGAAAATTTACCATAAGATATGGCGTAAATATTTACACTGGTGCGAATCCAAGAGTTACTCATGGAGTAAGGTTAGGATTCCTAGGATATTGTCTTTTCTACAAGAAGGTTTAGAAAAGGGTTTATCTGCAAGTTCTTTAAAGGGACAGATCTCAGCTCTGTCCATCCTTTTACACAAACGTCTGTCAGAAGTTCCAGACGTTAAGGCTTTTTGTCAGGCTTTGGCCAGGATTAAGCCTGTGTTTAAGACTGTTGCTCCACCGTGGAGCTTAAACTTAGTTCTTAACGTTTTACAGGGTGTTCCGTTTGAACCCCTTCATTCCATTGATATCAAGCTGTTATCTTGGAAAGTTCTGTTTTTAATGGCTATTTCCTCGGCTCGTAGAGTCTCTGAGTTATCGGCCTTACATTGTGATTCTCCTTATCTGATTTTTCATTCAGACAAGGTAGTTCTGCGTACTAAACCTGGGTTCTTACCTAAGGTAGTCACTAACAAGAATATCAATCAAGAGATTATTGTTCCATCATTGTGCCCTAACCCTTCTTCAAAGAAGGAACGACTTCTGCACAATCTAGACGTAGTCTGTGCCCTGAAATTTTATTTACAGGCAACTAAAGATTTTCGCCAAACTTCTTCCCTGTTTGTCGTTTATTCTGGACAGAGGAGAGGTCAAAAAGCATCTGCTACCTCTCTCTCTTTTTGGCTTCGTAGCATAATACGTTTAGCCTATGAGACTGCTGGATAGCAGCCTCCTGAAAGAATTACAGCTCATTCTACAAGAGCTGTGGCTTCCACGTGGGCCTTTAAGAATGAGGCCTCTGTTGAACAGATTTGCAAGGCTGCAACTTGGTCTTCTCTTCATACTTTTTACAAATTTTACAAATTTGACACTTTTGCTTCTTCTGAGGCTGTTTTTGGGAGAAAGGTTCTTCAGGCAGTGGTTCCTTCCGTGTAAAGATCCTGCCTGTCCCTCCCGTCATCCGTGTACTTTAGCTTTGGTATTGGTATCCCATAAGTAATGGATGACCCGTGGACTGACTACACTTAACAGGAGAAAACATAATTTATGCTTACCTGATAAATTCCTTTCTCCTGTAGTGTAGTCAGTCCACGGCCCGCCCTGTTTTTTATGGCAGGTCTAAATTTTAAATTATACTCCAGTCACCACTGCACCCTATAGTTTCTCCTTTATCGTTTGGTTTTTGGTCGAATGACTGGGTGTGACGTAGAGGGGAGGAGCTATATAGCAGCTCTGCTTGGGTGATCCTCTTGCACTTCCTGTTAGGGAGGAGTTAATATCCCATAAGTAATGGATGACCCGTGGACTGACTACACTACAGGAGAAAGGAATTTATCAGGTAAGCATAAATTATGTTTTTCCATCAGGATCTCAAATCATTAAATTTGAAGGTATGGAGATTGAACGCCTAGTGCTTAGTCATAGAGGTTTCTCTGACTCAGTGATTAATACTATGTTGCAGGCTCGCAAATCTGTGTCTAGAAAGATTTATTACCGAGTTTGGAAGACTTACATTTCATGGTGTTCTTCTCATAAATTCTCTTGGCATTCTTTAGAATTCCTAGGATTTTACAGTTTCTTCAGGATGGTTTAGATAAGGGTTTGTCTGCAAGTTCCTTGAAAGGACAAATCTCTGCTCTTTCTGTTCTGTTTCACAGAAAGATTGCTAATCTTCCTGATATTCATTGTTTTGTTCATGCTTTTTTTCGTATCAACCCTGTCATTAAGCCAATTTTTCCTCCTTGGAGTCTTAATTTGGTTTTGAGGGCTTTACAGTCTCCTCCATTTGAGCCTATGCATTCTTTGGACATTATATTACTTTCCTGGAAAGTATTGTTCCTTTTGGCCATCTCTTCAGCTAGAAGAGTTTCTGAATCATCCACTCTTTCTTGTGAGTCTCCTTTTCTGATTTTTCTTTTTTTTAAAGAAACGTTTTTTATTGGGGACATATTTTTAACATACAACCTTTCTCAAATAAAGATATAAACAGTATCAATATTCAGCAAAGCATGAAAGGTACATTTTTATATGTGCAGGGTTCTGTAACTGCAGACTACAAATGAGAATGTAAACTTCTCCCTGCCTCGTTTTTACAGAGGTCACCTTTTATATATACAATGAACTTTCAGGGGTATACAATCGTATATCATTCTACAAAGGTGTTATCCTTAGAACAACAAACCAGTCAATGGAAGTGGTTAAATAGTGTAGTTTTAACTATCATGTTACATCTCAGACTCCTATTAGTATGGGGGGGGGCCTCTGACTCCTCTCCGCTCGTTATCTGCTAGTTAGGATGTTGGGCTTCTATCTTAGTTTCTAGGGAGGTGTAGGGGATAGGGGGCAAGTGAGGGGGCTAGAGGTTGAGGTGGCTAGAGGGAGTGCATTTCTATTCATCTTCCTACTCCTGAGTATTCAGGTGGGGGTTAGGTGAGTCAGCATGGTTTCCCACGGTTCCCAAATTAAGCAGTAATTGTTCAGTTGCTCTTGTTCCCTAGCAACGTAATTTTCCATATTTTCAATATAGTTCACACCCTCAATTACACTCTGTTGTCTGGGGGGGTTGACTCTTTTTCCAATTCCTAGCCATTAGCAATTTAGCAGAGATAAGGATATATATCAGAAGCTTTTGCTTGGTTTTGGGGAGCTTGTCCACACCTAGGTGCAATATGGCCAGAGCTGGGCTCAAGGTTGGTGTTAGCTCCAATTCTTTACAGATCTTTTCGAGTTTCTGCCAATAAGTCGTCAGTTTAGGACAGGTCCACCAAACATGGATGGGGGACCCCGGCTCCCCACATTCTCTCCAGCACTGCTGTGAATGTTCAGGAAAAAGCTTCTGTAGTTTTGTGGGCACTAAGTGCCATCTGGTGATTACTTTGAAGTATAATTCATATAAAGTGACGCAATGGGTTGCTTTTTTCGTTAAGCTAATGGCCTTGCCCCAGGCATCTGGTGTAAACGTGGCCTGCAAATCTCTCTCCCAAGCATCCATATGAATTGTTTTTGGAGTAGTCTCTTCCTCTATATATCAGCGTATATGGGACTGGCATCAGAATACAGCGGAACAGATAGGTGAGCTTTGGTAAATCATCATCTTAAGAGCCGCTATTCTGCCCATCCAAGATATTTCACTATATCTTTTAGAATTAAGCTCCGAAGTGACGGTTGTTAGTAGCGTTTCAAAGTTGTCCTTGATCACCACCGACTTTTTATGGGAAAGAAAGACTCCCAAGTGGCGGACTCCTTTGCAGGACCACTTGAAGGAGTAGGCAAGCTGGATCCCTTCCCTTTCATTCTGTGGGATATTAATGGAGTAGGCCTCCGTCTTGGTCACATTGAGTTTGTAATAAGAAATTTCCCCGAATTGTTTGAAAAGGGCCATTAGCGGGGGGATAGAATCAGCTGGGTCGGAAAGAAAGACCGTAAGGTCGTCTGCAAATAGTGCGAGCTTCTGAGGGGTATCATGCATCTGCACGCCATTAATCAGTGTCGACTCTCTAATTGCAATTGCCAGGGGCTCAATAGCCAGGACAAAGAGTAGAGGGGAGAGAGGGCATCCCTGTCTGGTTCAGTTACTAATTGTGATCTTAGGGGAGCAGAATCCCAACCCCCTAACAACTGCAGTGGGGGCCGAGTACAGTGCCTTGGTCGCTGTAATGAAAGAGTCCGGTATTCCAAACGCTGATAGGGTTTGAAATAAGTAGTCCCACCTCACCCTGTCAAAGGCCTTTTCGGCATCAAATGACAGGGTGAGTACAGGAAGTCCCATATCCGCGGCCTCCGAGAAAATATTTAAAAGGCGCCGAGTATTATCGGAGCCCTGTCTCCCTTGGACAAAGCCCACTTGATCTAGGTGTATAATTGTCTGTAGGTGCTTCCCTAGTCTATTAGCCAATATTTTAGCATAGATTTTTGCATCTACATTGATGAGTGAGATGGGCCTGTAGCTTGAGCACAGTAGTGGGTCTTTATCTTCCTTGTGAATTGTGGTAATGTTTGCTTCTAGGAATTCTGCCAGAAAGGCACCCTTAGTCGCTGCATTTTGGAACAGTCGGAGTAATATCAGGGTTATAATCGGGCTGAGTGCTCGATAGAACATAACCGTGAATCCATCTGGCCCAGGGGCCTTGTGGGGTGCAAGGTCTTCTATGGCTACTTTGATCTCCGCTGATGTGAACTGTCTTTGCAACTCGGCCCTAGATTCCTCAGGTAGAGTGGGCACAGGTAGTGTTTCTAAAAATCTGAGGATGCCGCTACGGTCAGATTTGCCAGCTGCTTCTGATATCTCAAGATTGTATAGGGAAGAGTAGTAATTAGCGAACTCTGCGCCTATTTCTTTGGGAGAGTGTACCACACCACTGCGCGACGTTATGTGAGGTATCCTTTTCTGTAGTGTGCGCATGCGTAGCTTGTTGGCTAGAAGTTTGTCTGCCCTATTTCCTTTGTGATAATACAATTGTTTGAGCTTATGTAAATTCTCCTGAACCCGGGACAAATCTCTCTTGGAGATTTCTTCCCTAATAAGTCCAATTTGGCGGGCTTCTTGAGTGCTAGGACTCATTTTGTTCGTCTGTTCAAGGGTGCGAAGATCTCCATATAGCTTTGCTAAGGGCCGGCTATTCTCTTTGCGTAGTCGGGCCATTTTTTTAATAAAGTGCCCACGTAGGTATGCTTTAAGGGCGGCCCAAACCATGTTGATGTCAGTGGTTCCTGTGTCATTATGTGATAGGAACTCCTTCACAACCTCCTGGAGTGCTGGAAGTTCTATGTCAGATAGCCATTGCTCAGGGAGTCGCAATGGTGGCCTATTAGTCAGGGCTTGTAGCTTAGTGAAATCTAAGCAGACCATGTCGTGGTCTGACCATGTACACGGTCTAATGGTAGGGTTAATAAGTTGGTCCAGAGAACAAGAATCGCAGAATATATAATCCAGTCTGGAATATGAATTGTGGGCCTTTGAGTGGTGTGTAAAGTCTTTTACTGAGGGTGCCAAGCATCTCCAAGCGTCATAGAGGTTGTGTTGGTATATGAGTTTCCGGAAGGCGTTGGAGGTAGATGAGATGTTTCTGTCAGAGTGTGTCGAGATGGTGGACTGTTTGTCTTTGGCTGGGTCCCAGACCATGTTGAAGTCTCCCCCAATGATTAGGTGTCCCCTTTTAATCTTTTCTATATGCGCTAAGAGCTTACGGAGGAAGGGAACTTGTTTGGAATTAGGCGCGTATAGTGAGACTAGTGTGAACAGTGTGTTATTGAGCGAACAAATAAGTAACAGAAACCTACCTTCACTATCTCTTTCAACATACTCCATTTTAAAGGACAAGTCTCTACTGATCAAAATGGCAACTCCTTTAGTCTTGCCTTATGAGTTGGAGGCAGTTTCACACACTGGGTAATACCGGGAAACCCCAGAAATTCGAGGTTCCCCCATCCAGTGCGTTTCCTGTAGGAACATGTGTATTTTGTGTGTTAAGAGATATCGCTGCAATAATTTCCTCTTAGTGGGGGAATTTAAGCCTTGCGCGTTCAGTGTAGCTATGCGTATCGGGACCATTATGAGAGTGGTGGGGGGGGGCTACCTGGGTTACTTAGGGTAAAAAAAATCAGTCTAGCAGTCAAATGTAGGGGACTAATCTTACACTGTGAGGGCTAGGAGAATGTGATATATTTTAAATGAGAGGTATTATAAAAGAAAACCTCTATGACTGGTCAAAAGTGGTAAGTATACACTTTCGCAATGAGTGCACCAACCGGTCTATGCCAGTGGGGCACAACTAATATGTTGGGGGGGGAGCTAAGCGGAGAGGGGTCCATGGCCCCGCCGACTTAAAATACAGGTTATAAATCTGTGGAATGAAAAAGCATATGTATTGCATATGTACTTCATACATGATAAAACATTCAATGCTGTAAACCTCATAACATAAACATTAACCTCAACAGGAGGGACCTTAAACAGTACTAATCGATATAGCGGAAAGTAATTAGTGGTGTATCAACTACCATTCCTTTTCTAGGTATTATTTAACCCACTGTACCTTGTATAGAGCCCTATGTGTTGTATAATCCGGCTCTCACCAGGGGCATGATCTGTGCTCCGTCGTATTTGGACTAACTAGGAGGGGGATTAGGGTTGTAGTCCAGAGTTTCCTGTAGTACAGTCATTTAGTTCGCTAATCGATGGAGGCATTGCTTAGGTAATGAGCATGCGTCTAAAGAAGTTGGGTCTCCAGAGGACATGGAATTTCCACTATCCTATAGGTCACCAACTGTGGATCTACTGGTCATAGGAGTTAGGGACTTACAACTAAGGGTCTCAGCAAGGGTAGGCTAGTCATCTTGAAAGGTAGTCGTAGTTAAGTTAGGTTAAATGCCTCTGCAATCACTGTGTAGGTCAAGGCTTAGCAGGGGGGTATTAAGATATGATATGGGCAGGGTGTATATCCGACTCATGGTTAAGTCTCTAGGATGGTGGGGGTCATATACTCAATGGGAGCATTCAGACATAAGTTCAGTCTTATTGCCTTAGTATATAAATCAGTGCAATAAAATAACAGTACGTATGTGATCAATAACTCAGTGCAACAAACAGTTCACATGTGAGCAACAACAGGGAAACAAACATGTTTAAGGTCTAAGGCAAATGTCCATTACTTGGGCAAACAAACAAGCTACAATATATGATTGCTTAGGTCTCACCCATCTTCATTCTGCTTAGCCTGTAAGGTAGTCCTTAAGCATTGGAGAGCACTCCCTCCTGTGATGATTTATTTTCTCCCTTCAGAGGGTACAGCAATTAGGATGGACAAAATAAGCAGAATAAGAAAGCAAGTAGGCTCTCTACTTGTCTGTATCTCGTTGTGGATCAATAGTCTCTGTGCTTCTTGAAGGTCTCGTTGGAATTTCCAGGAGTACCAGAGGATCTTTGTGGTAGTGGCTTCCATGGTGGGGCTGATGCCCTCAGTCCAGAATTTGTTTCCGTATCGGGAGAGCGATCCACTCCATCCGGAGGGAGCAAGTTCCATTTTTGTAACAACTCACGTGCCTGTTGAGGGGTAGAGGCCATGTATTGGTGACCGTCTTTGGTAATAAATAGCCTTACTGGGAGCCCCCATCTGTACTTCAGATCTCTCTCTCTCAGTATTTTGGTATAGGGCTGGAAGTGCCTGCGAATCTGTAGCGTGTGAGTAGAAAGATCTGGGTAAATTTTGCAGACCTGTATATTCTTCAGGTAGACGCTTGTCTCTGGTTAAAGCTCTGACAATTTTTTCTCTGTAGGTATAGTAGTGAAGCCTCGCTATCGCATCTCTTGACTGGCCGCCATCCGCTGTTCGTGCCAGAAGGGCTCTGTGTACTCTATGAGATTATCAGCACCTGTCGCGGGCCCCAACACCGCTTCAAATAGGCCATGTAGATATTTCTCAAGGTCCTGTGGTAGAACTGATTCCGGTATGCCTTTAATGCGTATATTGTTGCGGCGCGACCTGTCCTCTAGATCTGCCAGTTTCAGCTCCAAATCTGTAATCTGAATGGCCAAGGATTGGGAGTAGCTAAGAAGGTTGGTGTGATCTATTGCAAAATCTTCTTGTTTGCGCTCTAGCGCATCCGTTCTCTCTCCTATGAGACCGATATCTCTCTTCAAATCGGCATGTGATCTGTCGAATCTCTTAGTTAAGGAATCATGATGTGAAGTTAACAGGGATTGGATGGCTTCTATCATATTGTTATTAGAGCTACTGGATGTCCCCAAGACCTGTGAGGCCTTTTGCTTTAAAATTGATCCGGTCTGGGTGTCTGAGGCACTCCCCGTATCTGAGTATTCATCTTCTGATCTTGCCTGGACCGTGTTAGAGCGGTGCTGAAAATGATCTACCATAGTTCTTTTTGGTGTAGCATGGGGCTTCTGCTTTCTTTTATGGGCCTGTGACATCTTGCTATTGTGAGATGTGAGACTATTTATTGGTATATGTGAGCTACTGCTGAGAGCCTGCTTATTTTACATATGCTAGTGAGAACCCATTAGCCGGCGGAGCCACGGACAGTTAGTGTTCAATTACATGTTGTTATGGCCTGTTTCCTCCAGATGAAGAGGAACGCTCTGGTGAGGACAGTCTAGTCTGGGAGTCTTTAGGTCTGATGTCTTGGCTTGTATGGACAGTTATGTCTACTGCAGGGAGAAAAGAAAAAGTGGGCCCTTCTCCTTGAAGTGTATTCTTTATATATGTTCAGCCTCTATTTCCCAGAGCGGGAGATATGGTAATTGCAGCCTTTAGTATATACCCCTCTCCCCAGGGTATGTGTCTCCTATCGACGAAGTGGGTAAAGGGGATGAGGATATGACCCACCAGCAGTATCTGGTGGGAAATGGCAGGGAGGGGGGTAACACTTGCAATTGCTGGGCAGTACTAGATGAAACTTCTTAGTTTTTAATGTAGATGCGCCACCAGGTGGTTGGGCCTGTCTCTGGCTCTGTTTGCTTATGTAAGGGTTCCCAGATAGAGGTAAAACAGTCCTCAAGGCTTACTTATGGGCTGTATGAGTAAGAGCTATCCAGCTATGTTTTCACTTCCAAAGTATCTTTAAACCCCCAACCGCACTTTTGTCAAATGTACAAGGCTATTATCCACGTGGCTTCTCTAAGTAGCATTGTAGCCCTTATGTAAGCGTCTTGCTTAAGTGATGTGAACACTATAAGGTTGCAGGTTCCGGTGCAGGGGGGGATAACGTTCATGAACTCAGTCCAGTAACATAAGATAGCACCACATTAACAGAGACTCCTCAGTAGGTTAATGAGGTTGTCACAAGTGTTAATCAAGCCTGCGTTGCTGTTATTAAAGATTGTCCTATGCCACAGATATCTCCTATAATTTGCAAGCCTGGGGTCATACAGTAGGGAGGAAACTGAGTTATACGCCAGTAGTGATACAATGAATTAGGCTCTTTCTGTGAGAGTTAGTTTAGTCCCCAGGATAATCTAGGCTGCGGCCTATGTTTGTCAGTGATGAAAGGGCCTTTATGGTCCCCGGTATTGTTACCCAGTGTGCTGTCTTTAGAGGGGCTGTGGACCAGGATGCTTATTGAGGCCTGACACTGCACTATCTTCGGCCGGTCTTAGGGGAGGTAAGATGGTGGATTTTCGCGCCACAGGCCCAATGCTAAGTTTAAGGCGATTACAATCTGTTACACTTACCGCCTCCGCCCTCCACCTCCGCACTGCAAGGAAACGGATCTCTGGGGCTGCGATGGCCAAAAGACTCACCGACAGCTTCTGTGGGGGCCTGAGCGATATCCCGTGCAAGGTAGTCTTGTGCTCTCCCCTGGTTCTTAGATCTCTGTCCGGCGGTCAAAGCAGATGACTCCCCTTCAGCTCCGGAGTGGAGCCCCGACCCTCCGGAGCTGGGTGTTGACTGCGGTAATTGCCGGACTTGAAATAAGTCTGCGTGCTGTGTGAGAGCTGTTCGTCTCATCACCAGGGGGCTGTTCGTCTCATCACCAGGTCTCTCCGGTTCAAATGTACTGCTCCCAGTATAGTTATCCCGCTTGCATATAATAAAGAGGGTCCAGTAAGTGATTTCACAAGTCCCGGGTGCAAGTGAGGGTTTGTAGTGATAAGTTTCAGAACATCTAGGGCTGTTAGCCAGGGTAAATCAAATTATATTAACTTTTTTCTCCTTTTTTCTGGCGGAGCTGCACTCTGCTGCGACTACTCAGATCGGCAGTTAGCTCCACCCCCCCTTTTCTGATTTTTCATCAGGATAAGGCGGTTTTGCGGACTTCATTTAAATTTTTACCTAAAGTTGTGAATTCTAACAACATTAGTAGAGAAATTGTTGTCCCTTCGTTGTGTCCTAATCCTAAGAATTCTCTGGAGAGATCTTTACATTCTTTGGATGTGGTAAGAGCTTTGAAATATTATGTTGAAGCTACTAAAGATTTCAGAAAGACTTCTAGTCTATTTGTTATCTTTTCTGGTTCTAGGAAATGTCAGAAGGCTTCTGCCATTTCTTTGGCATCATGCTTATTTGGAGACGGGTAAATCCCCGCCTCAGAGGATTACGGCTCATTCTACTAGGTCAGTTTCTACTTCCTGGGCTTTTAAGAATGAAGCTTCTGTTGATCAGATTTGCAAAGCAGCGACTTGGTCTTCTTTGCATTCTTTTACTAAATTCTACCATTTTGATGTTTTCTCTTCTTCAGAAGCAGTTTTTGGTAGAAAAGTTCTTCAGGCAGCTGTTTCAGTTTGATTCTTCTGCTTATAATTTCAGGGGGTTTTTTCATTATAAAGATTAAAACTTTTGATTTGGGTTGTGGATTAATTTTTCAGCGGAATTGGCTGTCTTTATTTTTATCCCTCCATCTCTAGTGACTCTTGCGTGGAGTTCCACATCTTGGGTATTTGCTATTCCATACGTCACTAGCTCATGGACTCTTGCCAATTACATGAAAGAAAAACATAATTTATGTAAGAACTTACCTGATAAATTATTTTCTTTCATATTGGCAAGAGTCCATGAGGCCCACCCTTTTCTCTTGTAAGGTGTATCCAGTCCACGGATCATCCATTACTTGTGGGATATTCTCCTTCCCAACAGGAAGCTGCAAGAGGATCACCCACAGCAGAGCTGTCTATATAGCTCCTCCCCTAACTGCCACCTCCAGTCATTCTCTTGGAGCTCTCGACAAGCATGGATGCAGTTAGAGAGATGTGGTGTAATTTAGTTGTTTTTTCTTCAATTCAAAAGTTTGTTATTTTCAAATGGTACCGGAGTTGTACTATTTTGGTCTCAGGCAGAAAAGAAGAAGAGTCTGCCTGTGCTCTTTGATGATCTTAGCAGGTTGTAACTAAGATCCATTACTGAAGAGAGAGGTAACTTCAGCTTGGGGAATGGCATGCAGGGTATCCTGCTATGAGGTATGTGCAGTTTAAATTTTTCTAGAGAAATGAATATGCTAGAAAATGCTGTTGATACCGGATTTATCTGAGGTAAGCCTGATTACAGTGATTTAATAACAACTAGTATCATGCTTGCTGTTAAAGGTAATACCCTTATTATTTCTTCAACTACTGAAATATAAAATGTTTGCTGGAAGTGCTTAAACATTTTTTATATGCATTTTGGTGATAAAACTTTATTGGGGCCCAGTTTTTTCCACATGGCTGGCTAAAAATTTGCCTAGGCATAGTTTTGTTAGGCCTCTAACTGTGTATACCTGATTGGGAGGGGCCTAATTTCGCGCCTAAATGCGCATTAGCTTTTGCAGACTGAGACATCCAGTTTCCCTGAAGGAGTCCCCTGAATGCTTAGGACCTCTCTGAAGGGTTTTGGTGCTTTCCAAAGTCGATTGTATGGGAAGGTAGGGCCACAGCAGAGCTGTGGCAGTTTATTGTGACTGTTAAAAAACGTTTATTTCGTTTTTTTGATCCGTTTTTGAAACTAAGGGGTTAATCATCCATTTGCAAGTGGGTGCAATGCTCTGTTAGCCTATTATACACACTGTAAAAATTTCGTTTGATTTACTGCTTTTTATCACTGTTTTTTTCAAATTCTGACCTTTTTTATTTTTCTTAAAGGCACAGTACCGTTTTTATTTTTTGCTTGTTAACTTTCTTTAAAGTGTTTTTCAAGCTTACTGGTCTCTTTGCTAGTCTGTTTAAACATGTCTGACATAGAGGAAACTCCTTGTTCATTATGTTTAGAAGCCATGGTGGAACCCCCTCTTAGAATGTGTACCAAATGTACTGATTTCACTTTAAGTTATAAAGACCATATTCTGTCTTTAAAAGATTTATTACCAGAGGAAACTGACAAGGGGGAAGTTATGCCGACTAACTCGGCCCACGTGTCAGAACCATTGTCTCTCGCTCAAGGGACTCGCGCTCGAGAGGCGCCAAGTACATCTAGCGCGCCCATGGCGTTTACTTTACAAGACATGGCGGCAGTCATGGATAATACACTGACAGCGGTATTATCCAGACTAGCTGGGTATACGAGGAAAGTGAGACAGCTCTGGAGTTAGAAGAAATACAGAGCACACTGACGCTTTAGTAGCTATGTCTGATACCCCCGCACAATATGCAGAAGCTGAGGAAGGAGAGCTACTTTCTGTGGGTGATGTTTCTGACTCAGGGAAGATTATTCAACCTGATTCTGATATGGCAACATTTAAATTTAAGCTTGAACACCTCCGCGTGTTGCTCAGAGAGGTTTTAGCTGCTCTGAATGACTGTGACACCATTGCAGTGCCAGAGAAATTGTGCAGATTGGATAAATACTATGCAGTGCCTGTTTACACTGATGTTTTTCCAATACCTATAAGGTTTTCAGAAATTATTACTAAGGAATGGGATAGACCAGGTGTAACGTTCTCTCCCCCTCCTATTTTTAAGAAAATGTTTCCAATAGATGCCGCTACACGGGACTTATGGCAGACGGTCCCTAAAGTAGAGGGAGCAGTTTCTACCCTAGCTAAGCGTACTACTATTCCTGTTGAGGACAGTTGTGCTTTCTTAGATCCAATGGATAAAAAGAGGGTTACCTTAAAAAAATGTTTATTCAACAAAGTTTTATTCTACAGCCTCTTGCATGCATTGCCCCAGTCACTGCTGCTGCGGCGGCCTTGTGGTTTGAGTCTCTCGAAGAGGCTTTACAGGTATAGACCCCATTGGATGATATACTTGACAAGCTTAGAGCACTTAAGCTAGCCAATTCATTTGTTTCTGATGCCGTTGTTCATTTGACTAAATTAACGGCTAAGAATTCTGGTTTTGCTATTCAGGCGCGTAAGGCGCGTAAGGCGCTATGGCTTAAATCATGGTCAGCTGACGTTACTTCAAAGTCTAAGCTTCTTAATATTCCCTTCAAGGGGCAGACCCTATTCGGGCCTGGATTGAAGGAGATCATTTCTGACATCACTGGAGGAAAAGGCCATGCCTTTCCTCAGGATAGGTCTAACAAATCAGGGGCCAAACAGACTAATTTTCGTGCCTTTCGAAACTTTAAAATGAGCGGGGCATCAACTTCCTCTAATACAAAACAAGAGGGAACTTTTGCCCAGTCCAAGTCGGTCTGGAGACCTAACCAGGCCTGGAACAAAGGTAAGCAGGCCAATAAGCCTGCTGCTGCCTCTAAGACAGCATGAAGGTTTGGCCCCTGATCCGGTAACGGATCTAGTAGGGGGCAGACTTGCTCTCTTCGCCCAGACTTGGGCAAGAGATGTCCAGGATCCCTGGGCGTTGGAAATAGTGTCCCAGGGATATCTTCTGGACTTCAAAGCTTCCCCTTCAAAAGGGAGATTTCACCTTTCACAATTATCTGCAAACCAGATAAAGAGAGAGGCATTCTTACATTGTGTTCAAGACCTCCTAGTTATGGGAGTGATCCACCCAGTTCCAAAGGAGGAACAGGGGCAAGGTTTCTATTCAAATCTGTTTGTGGTTCCCAAGAAAGAGGGAACCTTCAGACCAATCTTAGATCTCAAGATTCTAAACAGATTTCTCAGGGTCCCATCCTTCAAGATGGAGACTATTCGTACCATCCTACCTATGATCCAGGAGGGTCAATATATGACTACAGTGGATTTAAAGGATGCTTATCATCACATTCCGATACACAAAGATCATCATCTGTTTCTCAGGTTTGCCTTCCTAGACTGGCATTACCAGTTTGTAGCTCTTCCCTTTGGGTTAGCTACAGCCCCAAGAATTTTTACGAAGGTTCTGGGGTCACTTCTGGCGGTCCTAAGGCCGCGGGGCATAGCAGTAGCCCCTTATTTAGACGACATTCTGATACAGGCGTCAAATTTCCAAATTGCCAAGTCTCATTTGGACATCGTTCTGGCATTTCTGAGGTCGCATGGGTGGAAAGTGAACGAAAAGAAGAGTTCTCTATCCCCTCTCACAAGAGTTTACTTCTTAGGAACTCTGATAGATTCTGTAGAAATGAAGATTTACCTGACAGAGACCAGTTTGTCAAAACTTCTAAATTCCTGCCGTGTTCTTTATTCTACTTCTCGCCCTTCAGTGGCTCAGTGTATGGAAGTAATCGGCTTAATGGTAGCGGCAATGGACATAGTGCCGTTTGCCCGCCTACATCTCAGACCGCTGCAACTCTGCATGCTCAGTCAGTGGAATGGGGATTACACAGATTTGTCCCCTCTACTAAATCTGGATCAAGAGACCAGGGATTCTCTTCTCTGGTGGCTATCTCAAGTCTATCTGTCCAAAGGAATGACCTTTCGCAGGCCAGACTGGACAATAGTAACAACAGATGCCAGCCTTCTGGGCTGGGGGGCAGTCTGGAACTCCCTGAAGGCTCAGGGATCGTGGGCTCAGGAGGAGACACTCTGGAACTAAGAGCAATATTCAATGCTCTTCAGGCTTGGCCTCAGCTAGCGACAATGAGGTTCATCAGATTTCAGTCGGACAACATCACGACTGTAGCTTACATCAATCATCAAGGGGGAACAAGGAGTTCCCTAGCGATGTTGGAAGTTTCAAAGATAATTCGTCGGGCAGAGATTCACTCTTGCCACCTATCAGCTATCCATATCCCAGGGGTAGAAAACTGGGAGGCGGACAGACTTTTCATCCGGGGGAAGGGGAACTTCATCCAGAGGTGTTTGCACAATTGATTCAACGTTGGGGCAAACCAGAACTGGATCTCATGGCGTCTCGCCAGAACGCCAAACTTCCTTGTTACGGATCCAGTTCCAGGGATCCCAAGGCAGCGCTGATAGATGCTCTAGCAGCGCCTTGATCCTTCAATTTGGCTTATGTGTTTCCTCTGCTCCCTCGTCTGATTGCCAAAATCAAGCAGGAGAGAGCATCAGTGATTTTGATAGCACCTGCGTGGCCACGCAGGACTTGGTATGCAGATCTGGTGGACATGTCCTTTCCACCATGGACTCTGCCTCTAAGACAGGACCTTCTACTTCAGGGTCCTTTCAACCATCCAAACCTAATTTCTCTGAGACTGACTGCTTGGAGATTGAACGCTTGATTTTATCAAAGCGTGGCTTCTCCGAGTCAGTCATTGATACCTTAATTCATGCACGAAAGCCTGTCACCAGGAAAATCTATCATAAGATATGGCGTAAATATCTTTATTGGTGTGAATCCAAGGGTTACTCATGGAGTAAAGTCAGGATTCCCAGGATATTATCTTTTCTCCAAGAAGGATTGGAAAGGGATTGTCAGCTAGTTCCTTAAAGGGACAGATTTCTGCTCTGTCTATTCTTTTGCACAAGTTTCTGGCGGATGTTCCAGACGTTCAAGCGTTTTGTCAGGCTTTAGTTAGAATCAAGCCTGTGTTTAAACCAGTTGCTCCGCCATGGAGTTTAAATTTGGTTCTTAAAGTTCTTCAAGGGGTTCCGTTTGAACCTCTTCATTCCATAGATATCAAGTTTTTATCTTGAAAAGTTTTGTTTTTGGTAGCTATTTCCTCGGCTCGTAGAGTTTCCGAGTTATCTGCCTTACAGTGTGATTCCCCTTATCTGATCTTCCATGCAGATAAGGTAGTTTTGCGTACGAAAACCTGTTTTTTTACCTAAGGTGGTATCTAATAAGAATATCAATCAGGAGATTGTGGTTCCGTCACTGTGTCCTAATCCTTCTTCAAAGAAGGAACGTCTTTTACACAATCTTGACGTGGTTCGTGCTTTAAAGTTTTATTTACAAGCTACTAAAGATTTTCGTCAAACATCTGTTTTGTTTGTTGTGTACTCTGGGCAGAGGAGAGGCCAAAAGGCTTCGGCAACTTGTCTTTCATTTTGGCTAAGAAGTATAATACGCTTAGCTTATGAGACTGCTGGCCAGCAGCCTCCTGAAAGGATTACAGCTCATTCTACTAGAGCTGAGGCTTCCACATGGGCTTTTAAAAATGAGGCTTCTGTTGAAAAAATTTGCAAGGCGGCGACTTGGTCTTCGCTTCATACTTTTTCAAAGTTTTATAAATTTGATACTTTTGCTTCTTCGGAGGCTATTTTTGGGAGAAAGGTTTTGCAGGCAGTGGTACCTGCCTTGTCCCTCCCTTCATCCGTGTCCTATAGCTTTGGTATTAGTATCCCACAAGTAATGGATGATCCGTGGACTGGAAACACCTTACAAGAGAAAACATAATTTATGCTTACCTGATAAATTTATTTCTCTTGTGGTGTATCCAGTCCACGGCCCGCCCTGTCATTTTAAGGCATGTATATTTAATTTTAAACTACAGTCACCACTGCACCCTATGATTTCTCCTTTCTCTTGCTTGTCTTCGGTCGAATGACTGGAGGTGGCAGTTAGGGGAGGAGCTATATAGACAGCTCTGCTGTGGGTGATCCTCTTGCAGCTTCCTGTTGGGAAGGAGAATATCCCACAAGTAATGGATGATCCGTGGACTGGATACACCACAAGAGAAATAAATTTATCAGGTAAGCATAAATTATGTTTTTGTGGTGGTTATGATTTTTTTTGTATAAAGCACAATTATTCCAATTCCTTGTTGATGCTTTCGCTCCTTTCTTATCACCCCACTTCTTGGCTATTCGTTAAACTGAATTGTGGGTGTGGTGGGGGTTTATTTATAGGCATTTTGAGGTTTGGGAAACTTTGCCCCTCCTGGTAGGAATGTATATCCCATACGTCACTAGCTCATGGACTCTTGCCAATATGAAAGAAATTAATTTATTAGGTAAGTTCTTACATAAATTATGTTTCTTTCATGTAATTAGCAAGAGTCCATGAGCTAGTGACGTATGGGATATACATTCCTACCAGGAGGGGCAAAGTTTCCCAAACCTTAAAATGCCTATAAATACACCCCTCACCACACCCACAATTCAGTTTTACAAACTTTGCCTCCGATGGAGGTGGTGAAGTAAGTTTGTGCTAGATTCTACGTTGATATGCGCTCCGCAGCAAGTTGGAGCCCGGTTTTCCTCTCAGCGTGCAGTGAATGTCAGAGGGATGTGAGGAGAGTATTGCCTATTTGAATGCAGTGATCTCCTTCTACGGGGTCTATTTCATAGGTTCTCTGTTATCGGTCGTAGAGATTCATCTCTTACCTCCCTTTTCAGATCGACGATATACTCTTATATATACCATTACCTCTGCTGATTCTCGTTTCAGTACTGGTTTGGCTTTCTACAACATGTAGATGAGTGTCCTGGGGTAAGTAAATCTTATTTTCTGTGACACTCTAAGCTATGGTTGGGCACTTTGTTTATAAAGTTCTAAATATATGTATTCAAACATTTATTTGCCTTGACTCAGAATGTTCAACTTTCCTTATTTTTCAGACAGTCAGTTTCATATTTGGGATAATGCATTTGAATTAATCATTTTTTCTTACCTCCAAAAATTTGACTCTTTTTTTCCTGTGGGCTGTTAGGCTCGTGGGGGCTGAAAATGCTTCATTTTATTGCGTCATTCTTGGCGCTGACTTTTTTGGCGCAAAAATTCTTTTCCGTTTCCGGCGTCATACGTGTCGCCGGAAGTTGCGTCATTTTTTTACGTTATTTTGCGCCAAAAATGTCGGCGTTCCGGATGTGGCGTCATTTTTGGCGCCAAAAGCATTTAGGCGCCAAATAATGTGGGCGTCTTATTTGGCGCTAAAAAATAAGGGCGTCGCTTTTGTCTCCACATTATTTAAGTCTTATTTTTTCAGTGCTTCTGGTTGCTAGAAGCTTGTTCTTTGGCATTTTTTTCCATTCCTGAAACTGTCATTTAAGGAATTTGATCAATTTTGCTTTATATGTTGTTTTTTCTCTTACATATTGCAAGATGTCTCACGTTGCATCTGAGTCAGAAGATACTACAGGAAAATCGCTGTCTACTGCTGGAGCTACCAAGCTAAGTGTATCTGCTATAATTTTTGGTATCTGTTTCTCCAGCTGTTGTTTGTATTGCATGTCATGACAAACTTATTAATGCAGATAAAATTTCCTTTAGTACTGTTACATTACCTGTTGCTGTTCCGTCAACATCTAATTTTCAGAGTGTTCCTGATAAACATAAGAGATTTTATTTTTTAAATCCATTAAGAAGGCTATGTCTGTTATTTCTCCTTCTAGTTTACATAAAAGTCTTTTAAAACTTCTCTTTTTTCAGATGAATTTTTAAATGAACATCATCATTCTGATACTGATAATGGTTCTTCTGGTTCAGAGGTTTCTGTCTCAGAGGTTGATGCTGATAAATCTTTGTATTTGTTCAAGATGGAATTTATTCGTTCTTTATTTAAAGAAGTATTAATTGCATTAGAAATAGAGGATTCTGGTCCTCTTGATTCTAAATCTAAACGTTTAAATAAGGTTTTTAAATCTCCTGTAGTTATTCCAGAAGTGTTTAATCTCCCTGATGCTATTTCTGAAGTAATTTCCAGGGAATGGAATAATTTGGGTAATTCTTTTACTCCTTCTAAATGTTTAAGCAATTATATCCTGTGCCATCTGACAGATTAGAGTTTTTTTGGGACAAAATCCCTAAGGTTATGGGGCTGTCTCTACTCCTGCTAAATGTGCTACTATTCCTACGGCAGATAGTAATTCATTTAAGGATCCTTTAGATAGGAAAATTGAATCCTTTCTAAGAAAAGCTTACTTATGTTCAGGTAATCTTCTTAGACTTGCTATATTTTTAGCGGATGTTGCTGCAGCTTCAACTTTTTGGTTAGAAGCTTTAGCGCAACAAGTAACAGATCATAATTTTATAGCATTATTATTATTCTATAACATGCTAATAATTTTATTGGTGATACCATCTTTTGATATCATTAGAGTTGATGTCAGGTATATGTCTCTAGCTATTTTAGCTAGAAAAGCTTTATGGATTAAACTTGGAATACTGATATGTCTTCTAAGTCAACTTTGCTTTCCCTTTCTTTCCAGGGTAATAAATTATTATTTCAACTGTTTCTGGAAGGAAGGGAACTTTTTTTCCAAAGGATAAAAAATCTAAGGTAAATTTAGGTCTAATAATCATTTCGTTCCTTTCCTCACAATAAGGAACAAAAGCCTGATCCTTCATTCTCAGGAGCGGTATCAGTTTGGAAACTATTTCCAGTTTGGAATATATCCAAGCCTTTTAGAAAACCTATAGCCAGCTCCTAAGTACCCATGAAGGTGCGGACCTTATTCCAGCTCAGCTGGTATGGGGCAGATTACGTTTTCTTCAAAGAAATTTTGATCAATTCCGTTCTCAATTTCTGGTTTCAGAACATTGTTTCAGAAAGGTACAGAATTGGCTTCAGTTAAGGCCTCCTGCTAAGAGATTTTTTTCTTTCCCGTGTCCCAGTTAACACAGCAAAGGCTCAGCATTTCTGAAATGTGTTTCAGATCTAGAGTTGGCTGGAGTAATTATGCCAGTTCCAGTTCTGGAACAGGGGCTGGGGTTTTATTTTATCTCTTCATTGTACCAAAGAAGGTCAATTCCTTCAGACCAGTTCTGGATCTATCAATATTGAATCGTTATGTAAGGATACCAACATTCAAGATGGTTACTGTAGGACTGTCCTGCCTTTTGTTTAGCAAGGGCATTATATGTCTACAATAGATTTACAGGATGTGTATCTACATATTCCGATTCATCCAGATCACTTTTTGTGTCTGAGATTCTCTTTTTAGACAAGCATTACCAGTTTTGTGGCTCTACCGTTTGGCCTAGCCTCAGTTCCAAGAATTTTTTTCAAAGGTTCTCGGTGCCCTTCTTTCTGTAATCAGAGAACAGGGTTTTTTTGGTATTTCCTTATTGGACAATATCTGGGTACTTGCTCAGTCTTCTCATTTCCGAAGAATCTCATACGAATCGACTTGTGTTGTTTCTTCAAGTTCATGGTTGGAGGATCAATTTACCAATCAGTTCATTGATTCCTCAGACAAGTGTAACCTTTTTAGGTTTCTAGAATAGATTCAGTGTCTATGACTCTGTCCTTGTCAGACAAGAGAAGTTTAACATTGATATCAGCTTGTCAAAACCTTCAGTCACAATCATTCCCTTTGGTAGCCTTATGCATGGAAATTTTAGGTCTTAGGACTGCCGCATCAGATGCGATCTCCTTTGCTCGTTTTCACATGCGACCTCTTCAGCTCTGTATGCTGAACCAATGGTGCAGGATTACTCAAAGATATCTCAATTAATATCTTTAAACCGATTATACGACACTCTCTGACATGGTGGGCAGATCACCATCGTTTAGTTCAGGGGGCTTCTTTGTTCTTCCGACCTGGACTATAATCTCAACAGATGCAAGTCTTACAGGTTGGGGAGCTGTGTGGGGGTATCTGACGGCACAAGGGGTTTGGGAATCTCAGGAGGTGAGATTTCCGATCAATATTTTGGAACTCCGTGCAATTTCAGAGCTCTTCAGTCTTGGCCTCTTCTGAAGAGAGAGTTGTTCATTTGTTTTCAGATAGACAATGTCACAACTGTGGCATACATCAATCATCAAGGAGGGACTCACAGTCCTCTGGCTATGAAAGAAGTATCTCGAATTTTGGTTTGGGCGGAATCCAGCTCCTGTCTAATCTCTGCGGTTCATATCCCAGGTATGGACAATTGGGAAGCGGATTATCTCAGTCGCCAAACGTTGCACCTGGGCGAATGGTCTTCACCCAGAGGTATTTCCTCAGATTGTTCAAATGTGGGAACTCTCAGAAATAGATCTGATGGCTTCTCATCTAAACAAGAAACTTCCCTGGTATCTGTCCGGATCCAGGGATCCTCGGGCGGAGGCAGTGGATGCATTATCTCTTCCTTACAAGTGTCATCCTGCCTATATCTTTCCGCCTCTAGTTCTTCTTCCAAGGGTATTCTCTAATATTCTAAAGGAATGCTCGTTTGTCCTGCTGGTAGCTCCAGCATGGCCTCACAGGTTTTGGTATGCGGATCTTGTCCGGATGGCCTCTTGCCAGCTGTGGACTCTTCCGTTAAGACCAGTCTTTCTGTCTCAAGGTTCTTTTTTCCATCAGGATCTCAAAACCTTAATTTTAAGGTGTGGAGTTTGAACGCTTGATTCTTGGTCAAAGAGGTTTCTCTGACTCTGTGATTGATACTATGTGACAGGCTCGTAAATCTGTATCTAGAGAGATATATTATAGAGTCTGGAAGACTTATATTTCTTCAGGATGGTTTAGATAAAGGTTTGTCCGCAAGTTTCTTGAAAGACAAATCTCTGCTCTTTCTGTTCTTTTTCACAGCAGGATTGCTAATCTTCCTGATATTCATTGTTTTGTACAAGCTTTGGTTCGTATAAAACCTGTCATTAAGTCAATTTCTCCTCTTTGGAGTTTGAATTTGGTTCTGGGGGCTCTTCAAGCTTCTCCTTTTGAACCCATGCATTCTTTGGTCGTTATATTACTTTCTTGGAAAGTTTTGTTTCTTTTGGCCATCTCTTCTGCCAGAAGAGTCTCTGAATTATCTACTCTTTTTTTGTGAGTCTCCTTTTCTGATTTTGCATCAGGATCAGGCGGTGCTGCGAACTTCTTTTGAATTTTTTACCTAAGGTTGTGAATTCTAACAACATTAGTAGAGAAATTGTGGTTCCTTCATTATGTCCTAATCCTATGAATTCTAAGGAGAAATCATTGCATTCTTTGGATGCTGTTAGAGCTTTGTAATATTATGTTGAAGCTACTAAGTCTTTCCGAAAGACTTCTAGTCTATTTGTCATCTTTTCCGGTTCTAGAAAAGACCAGAAAGCTTCTGCCATTTCTTTGGCATCTTGGTTGAAATCTTTATTTCATCATGCCTATGTTGAGTCGGGTAGCACTCCGCCTCAAAGGATTACAGCTCATTCTACTAGGTCAGTTTCTACTTCCTGGGAGTTTAAGAATGAAGCTTCGGTTGATCAGATTTGCAAAACAGCAACTTGGTCCTCTTTGCATACTTTTACTAAATTCTACCATTTTGATGTGTTTTCTTCTTCTGAAGCAGTTTTTGGTAGAAACGTACTTCAGGCAGTGGTTTCAGTTTGAATCTTCTGCTTATGTTTTGTCATTAAAATTTTATTCTGGGTGTGGATTATTTTCAGCAGGAATTGGCTGTCTTTATTTTATCCCTCCCTCTCTAGTGACTCTTGTGTGGAAAGATCCACATCTTGGGTAATCATTATCCCATACGTCACTAGCTCATGGACTCTTGCTAATTACATGAAAGAAAACATAATTTATGTAAGAACTTACCTGATAAATTCATTTCTTTCATATTAGCAAGAGTCCATGAGGCCCGCCCTTTTTTGTGGTGGTTTTGATTTTTTTGTATAAAGCACAATTATTCCAATTCCTTATTTTATATGCTTTCGCACTTTTTTCTTATCACCCCACTTCTTGGCTATTCGTTAAACTGAATTGTGGGTGTGGTGAGGGGTGTATTTATAGGCATTTTAAGGTTTGGGAAACTTTGCCCCTCCTGGTAGGAATGTATATCCCATACGTCACTAGCTCATGGACTCTTGCTAATATGAAAGAAATGAATTTATCAGGTAAGTTCTTACATAAATTATGTTTCTTTCATGTAATTAACAAGAGTCCATGAGCTAGTGACGTATGGGATATACATTCCTACCAGGAGGGGCAAAGTTTCCCAAACCTTAAAATGCCTATAAATACACCCCTCACCACACCCACAAATCAGTTTTATAAACTTTGCCTCCAAGGGAGGTGGTGAAGTAAGTTTGTGCTAGATTCTACGTTGATATGCGCTCCGCAGCAAGTTGGAGCCCGGTTTTCCTCTCAGCGTGCAGTGAATGTCAGAGGGATGTGAAGAGAGTATTGCCTATTGAATGCAGTGATCTCCTTCTACGGGGTCTATTTCATAAGGTTCTCTGTTATCGGTCGTAGAGATTCATCTCTTACCTCCCTTTTCAGATCGACGATATACTCTTATATTTACCATTACCTCTACTGATTCTCGTTTCAGTACTGGTTTGGCTTTCTACAAACATGTAGATGAGTGTCCTGGGGTAAGTAAGTCTTATTTTCTGTGACACTCTAAGCTATGGTTGGGCACTTTATTTATAAAGTTCTAAATATATGTATTCAAACATTTATTTGCCTTGACTCAGAATGTTCAACTTTCCTTATTTTCAGACAGTCAGTTTCATATTTGGGATTATGCATTGAATTATCATATTTTTCTTACCTCAAAAATTTGACTTTTTTCCCTGTGGGCTGTTAGGCTCGCGGGGGCTGAAAATGCTTCATTTTATTGCGTCATTCTTGGCGCGGACTTTTTTGGCGCAAAAATTATTTTCCGTTTCCGGCGTCATACGTGTCGCCGGAAGTTACGTCATTTTTTGACGTTATTTTGCGCCAAAGATGTCGGCGTTCCGGATGTGGCGTCATTTTTGGCGCCAAAAGCATTTAGGCGCCAAATAATGTGGGCGTCTTATTTGGCGCTAAAAAATATGGGCGTCGCTTTTGTCTCCACATTATTTCAGTCTCATTTTTCATTTGCTTCTGGTTGCTAGAAGCTTGATATTTGGCATTCTTTCCCATTCCTGAAACTGTCTTATAAGGAATTTGATCTATTTTGCTTTATATGTTGTTTTTTCTCTTACATATTGCAAGATGTCTCACGTTGCATCTGAGCCAGAAGATACTACAGGAAAATCACTGCCTGCTGGATCTACCAAAGCTAAGTGTATCTGCTGTAAATTTTTGGTAGCTATTCCTCCAGCTGTTGTTTGTAATAATTGTCATGACAAACTTGTTAAAGCAGATAATATTTCCTTTAGTAATGTACCATTGCCTGTTGCAGTTCCCTCAACATCTAAGGTGCAGAATGTTCCTGATAACATAAGAGATTTTGTTTCTGAATCCATAAAGAAGGCTTTGTCTGTTATTTCTCCTTCTAGTAAACGTAAAATGTCTTTTAAATCTTCTCTCTCTACAGATGAATTTTTAAATGAACACCATCATTCTGATTCTTTGGACTCTTCTGGTTCAGAGGATTCTATCTCAGAGATTGATGCTGATAAATCTTCATATTTATTTAAGATGGAATTTATTCGCTCTTTACTTAAAGAAGTACTAATTGCTTTAGAAATAGAGGATTCTAGTCCTCTTGATACTAATTCTATACGTTTGGATAAGGTTTTTAAAGCTCCTGCGGTTATTCCAGAAGTTTTTCCTGTTCCTAATGCTATTTCTGCAGTGATTTCCAAAGAATGGGATAAATTGGGTAATTCATTTACTCCTTCTAAACGTTTTAAGCAATTATATCCTGTTCCGCCTGACAGGTTAGAATTTTGAGACAAAATCCCTAAAGTTGATGGGGCTATTTCTACCCTTGCTAAACGTACTACCATTCCTACGTCAGATGGTACCTCGTTTAAGGATCCTTTAGATAGAAAAATTGAATCCTTTCTAAGAAAAGCTTATCTGTGTTCAGGTAATCTTCTTAGACCTGCTATATCATTGGCTGATGTTGCTGCAGCTTCAACTTTTTGGTTGGAAACCCTAGCGCAACAAGTAGCAAATCGTGATTCTCATGATATTATTATTCTTCATCAGCATGCTAATAATTTTATCTGTGATGCCATTTTTGATATTATTAGAGTTGATGTTAGGTTTATGTCTCTAGCTATCTTAGCCAGAAGAGCTTTATGGCTTAAAACTTGGAATGCTGATATGGCTTCTAAATCAACTCTACTTTCCATTTCTTTCCAGGGAAACAAATTATTTGGTTCTCAGTTGGATTCTATTATTTCAACTGTTACTGGTGGGAAAGGAACTTTTTTACCACAGGATAAAAAATCTAAAGGTAAAAACAGGGCTAACAATCGTTTTCGTTCCTTTCGTTTCAACAAAGAACAAAAGCCTGATCCTTCGTCCTCAGGAGCAGTTTCAGTTTGGAAACCATCTCCAGTCTGGAATAAATCCAAGCCTGCTAGAAAGGCAAAGCCTGCTTCTAAGTTTACATGAAGGTACGGCCCTCATTCCAGTTCAGCTGGTAGGGGGCAGGTTACGTTTTTTCAAAGAAATTTGGATCAATTCTGTTCACAATCTTTGGATTCAGAGCATTGTTTCAGAAGGGTACAGAATTGGTTTCAAGATGAGACCTCCTGCAAAGAGATTTTTTCTTTCCCGTGTCCCAGTAAATCCAGTGAAAGCTCAAGCATTTCTGAATTGTGTTTCAGATCTAGAGTTGGCTGGAGTAATTATGCCAGTTCCAGTTCCGGAACAGGGGATGGGGTTTTATTCAAATCTCTTCATTGTACCAAAGAAGGAGAATTCCTTCAGACCAGTTCTGGATCTAAAATTATTGAATCATTATGTAAGGATACCAACGTTCAAGATGGTAACTGTAAGGACTATATTGCCTTTTGTTCAGCAAGGGAATTATATGTCCACAATAGATTTACAGGATGCATATCTGCATATTCCGATTCATCCAGATCATTTTTCAGTTCCTGAGATTCTTTTTTCTAGACAAGCATTACCAATTTGTGGCTCTACCGTTTGGCCTTGCTACAGCTCCAAGAATTTTCACAAAGATTCTCGGTGCCCTTCTGTCTGTAATCAGAGAACAGGGTATTGTGGTATTTCCTTATTTGGACGATATCTTGGTACTTGCTCAGTCTTTACATTTAGCAGAGTCTCATACGAATCGACTTGTGTTGTTTCTTCAAGATCATGGTTGGAGGATCAATTTACCAAAAAGTTCTTTGATTCCTCAAACAAGGGTAACCTTTCTGGGTTTCCAGATAGATTCAGTGTCCATGACTCTGTCTTTAACAGACAAGAGACGTCTAAAATTGATTACAGCTTGTCGAAACCTTCAGTCACAATCATTCCCTTCGGTAGCCTTATGCATGGAAATTCTAGGTCTTATGACTGCTGCATCGGACGCGATCCCCTTTGCTCGTTTTCACATGCGACCTCTTCAGCTCTGTATGCTGAACCAATGGTGCAGGGATTACACGAAGATATCTCAATTAATATCTTTAAAACCGATTGTTCGACACTCTCTAACGTGGTGGACAGATCACCATCGTTTAGTTCAGGGGGCTTCTTTTGTTCTTCCGACCTGGACTGTAATTTCAACAGATGCAAGTCTCACAGGTTGGGGAGCTGTGTGGGGATCTCTGACGGCACAGGGAGTTTGGGAATCTCAGGAGGTGAGATTACCGATCAATATTTTGGAACTCCGTGCAATTTTCAGAGCTCTTCAGTTTTGGCCTCTTCTGAAGAGAGAATCGTTCATTTGTTTTCAGACAGACAATGTCACAACTGTGGCATACATCAATCATCAAGGAGGGACTCACAGTCCTCTGGCTATGAAAGAAGTATCTCGAATTTTGGTTTGGGCGGAATCCAGCTCCTGTCTAATCTCTGCGGTTCATATCCCAGGTGTAGACAATTGGGAAGCGGATTATCTCAGTCGCCAAACGTTGCATCCGGGCGAATGGTCTCTTCACCCAGAGGTATTTCTTCAGATTGTTCAAATGTGGGGGCTTCCAGAGATAGATCTGATGGCCTCTCATCTAAACAAGAAACTTCCCAGGTATCTGTCCAGATCCCGGGATCCTCAGGCGGAGGCAGTGGATGCATTATCACTTCCTTGGAAGTATCATCCTGCCTATATCTTTCCGCCTCTAGTTCTTCTTCCAAGAGTAATCTCCAAGATTCTCAGGGAATGCTCGTTTGTTCTGCTAATAGCTCCGGCATGGCCTCACAGGTTTTGGTATGCGGATCTTGTCCGGATGGCATCTTGCCAACCATATGGACTCTTCCGTTAAGACCAGACCTTCTGTCGCAAGGTCCTTTTTTCCATCCGGATCTGAAATCCTTAAATTTAAAGGTATGGAGATTGAACGCTTGATTCTTAGTCAAAGAGGTTTCTCTGACTCTGTGATTGATACTATGTTACAGGCTCGTAAATCTGTATCTAGAGCGATATATTATAGAGTCTGGAAGACTTATATTTCTTTCATGTAATTAGCAAGAGTCCATGAGCTAGTGACGTATGGGATATACATTCCTACCAGGAGGGGCAAAGTTTCCCAAACCTTAAAATGCCTATAAATACACCCCTCACCACACCCACAATTCAGTTTTACAAACTTTGCCTCCGATGGAGGTGGTGAAGTAAGTTTGTGCTAGATTCTACGTTGATATGCGCTCCGCAGCAAGTTGGAGCCCGGTTTTCCTCTCAGCGTGCAGTGAATGTCAGAGGGATGTGAGGAGAGTATTGCCTATTTGAATGCAGTGATCTCCTTCTAAGGGGTCTATTTCATAGGTTCTCTGTTATCGGTCGTAGAGATTCATCTCTTACCTCCCTTTTCAGATCGACGATATACTCTTATATATACCATTACCTCTGCTGATTCTCGTTTCAGTACTGGTTTGGCTATCTGCTATATGTAGATGAGTGTCCTGGGGTAAGTAAGTCTTATTTTCTGTGACACTCCTAGCTATGGTTGGGCACTTTGTTTATAAAGTTCTAAATATATGTATTCAAACATTTATTTGCCTTGACTCAGAATGTTCAACTTTCCTTATTTTCAGACAGTCAGTTTCATATTTGGGATAATGCATTTTAATTTAACATATTTTACCTTAAAATTTGACTTTTTCCCTGTGGGCTGTTAGGCTCGCGGGGGCTGAAAATGCTTCATTTTATTGCGTCATTCTTGGCGCTGACTTTTTTGGCGCAAAAATTCTATTTCCGTTTCCGGCGTCATACGTGTCGCCGGAAGTTGCGTCATTCTTTGACGTTATTTTGCGCCAAAAATGTCGGCGTTCCGGATGTGGCGTCATTTTTGGCGCCAAAAGCATTTAGGCGCCAAATAATGTGGGCGTCTTTTTTGGCGCTAAAAAATATGGGCGTCATTTTTGTCTCCACATTATTTAAGTCTCATTATTTATTGCTTCTGGTTGCTAGAAGCTTGTTCACTGGCATTTTTTTCCCATTCCTGAAACTGTCATTTAAGGAATTTGATCAATTTTGCTTTATATGTTGTTTTTTTCTTTTACATATTGCAAGATGTTCCACGTTGCAACTGAGTCAGAAGTTACTACAGGAAAATCACTGCACAGTGCTGGAGCTACCAAGCTAAGTCTGCTATAAACTTTTGGTATCTGTTTCTCCAGCTGTTATTTGTATTGCATGTCATGTCAAACTTATTAATGCAGATAAAATTTCCTTTAGTACTGTTACATTACCTGTTGCTGTTCCGTCAACATCTAATTTTCAGAGTGTTCCTGATAACATAAGAGATTTTATTTATTTTAAATCCATTAAGAAGGCTATGTCTGTTATTTCTCCTTCTAGTATACATAAAAGTCTTTTAAAACTTCTCTTTTTTTCAGATGAATTTTTAAATGAACATCATCATTTTGATGCTGATAAATCTTTGTATTTGTTCAAGATGGAATTTATTCGTTCTTTACTTAAAGAAGTGTTATTTGCATTAGAAATAGAGGATTCTGGTCCTCTTGATACTAAATGTAAACGTTTAAATAAGGTAGTTATTCCAGAAGTGTTTTATCTCCCTGATGCTATTTCTGAAGTAATTTCCAGGGAATGGAATAATTTGGGTAATTTATTTACTCCTTCTAGACGTTTAAGCAAATTATATCCTGTGCCATCTGACAGATTAGAGTTTTTTGGGACAAAAATCCCTAAGGTTATGGGGCTGTCTCTACTCCTGCTAATGTACTACTATTCCTATGGCAGATAGTACTTCATTTAAGGATCCTTTAGATAGGAAAATTGAATCCTTTCTAAGAAAAGCTTACTTATGTTCAGGTAATCTTCTTAGACCTGCTATATTTTTAGCGGATGTTGCTGCAGCTTCAACTTTTTGGTTAGAAGCTTTAGCGCAACAAGTAACAGATCATAATTTTATAGCATTATTATTATTCTATAACATGCTAATAATTTTATTGGTGATACCATCTTTTGATATCATTAGAGTTGATGTCAGGTATATGTCTCTAGCTATTTTAGCTAGAAAAGCTTTATGGATTAAACTTGGAATGCTGACATGTCTTCTAAGTCAACTTTGCTTTCCCTTTCTTTCCAGGGTAAATAATCATTTCGTTCCTTTCCTCACAACAAGGAACAAAAGCCTGATCCTTCATCCTCAGGAGCGGTATCAGTTTGGAAACTATTTTCAGTTTGGAATATATCCGAGCTTTATAGAAACCTATAGCCAGCTCCTAAGTACCTATGAAGGTGCGGCCCTTATTCCAGCTCAGCTGGTATGGGGCAGATTACGTTTTCTTCAAAGAAATTTGGATCAATTCCGTTCTTAATCTCTGGTTTCAGAAACATTGTTTCAGAAAGGTACAGAATTGGCTTCAAGTTAAGGCCTCCTGCTAAGAGATTCTTTTCTTTCCCGTGTCCCAGTTAACACAGCAAGGCTCAGCATTTCTGAAATGTGTTTCAGATCTAGAGTTGGCTGGAGTATTTATGCCAGTTCCAGTTCTGGAACAGGGGCTGGGGTTTTATTTTATCTCTTCATTGTACCAAAGAAGGTCAATTCCTTCAGACCAGTTCTGGATCTATCATTATTGAATCGTTATGTTAGGATACCAACATTCAAGATGGTTACTGTAGGACTATCCTGCCTTTTGTTTAGCAAGGGCATTATATGTCTACAATAGATTTACAGGATGTGTATCTGCATATTCCGATTCATCCAGATTACTTTTAGTGTCTGAGATTCTCTTTTTAGACAAGCATTACCAGTTTTGTGGCTCTACCGTTTGGCCTAGCCTCAGTTCCAAGAATTTTTTTCAAAGGTTCTCGGTGCCCTTCTTTCTGTAATCAGAGAATAGGGTTTTGGTATTTCCTTATTTGGACGATATCTTGGTACTTGCTCAGTCTTCTCATTTTCGTAGAATCTCATACGAATCGACTTGTGTTGTTTCTTCAAGTTCATGGTTGGAGGATCAATTTACCAATCAGTTCATTGATTCCTCAGACAAGGGTAACCTTTTTAGGTTTCTAGATAAATTCAGTGTCTATGACTCTGTCCTTGTCAGACAAGAGAAGTTTAACATTGATATCAGCTTGTCAAAACCTTCAGTCACAATCATTCCCTTTAGTAGCCTTATGCATGGAAATGTTGGGTCTTAGGACTGCCGCATCAGATGCGATCTCCTTTGCTCGTTTTCACATGCGACCTCTTCAGCTCTGTATGCTGAACCAATGGTGCAGGGATTACTCAGATATCTCAATTTATATCTTTAAACCGATTTTACGACACTCTCTGACATGGTGGACAGATCACCATCGTTTAGTTCAGGGGGCTTCTTTGTTCTTCCGACCTGGACTATAATCTCAACAGATGCTAGTTTTACAGGTTGGGGAGCTGTGTGGGGGTATCTGACGGCACAAGGGGTTTGGGAATCTCAGGAGGTGAGATTTCCGATCAATATTTTGGAACTCCGTGCAATTTTCAGAGCTTTTCAGTCTTGGCCTCTTCCGAAGAGAGAGTTGTTCATTTGTTTTCAGATAAGACAATGTCACAACTGTGGCATACATCAATCATCAAGGAGGGACTCACAGTCCTCTGGCTATGAAAGAAGTATCTCGAATTTTGGTTTGGGCGGAATCCAGCTCCTGTCTAATCTCTGCGGTTTATATCCCAGGTATGGACAATTGGAAAGCGGATTATCTCAGTCGCCAAACGTTGCATCCGGGCGAATGGTCTCTTCAACCAGAGGTATTTCTTCAGATTGTTCAAATGTGGGAACTTCCAGAAATAGATCTGATGGCTTCTCATCTAAACAAGAAACTTCCCAGGTATCTGTCCAGATCCCGGGATCCTCAGGCGGAGGCAGTGGATGCATTTTCACTTCCTTGGAAGTATCATCCTGCCTATATCTTTCCGCCTCTAGTTCTTCTTCCAAGAGTAATCTCCAAGATTCTGAAGGAATGCTCGTTTGTTCTGCTGGTAGCTCCGGCATGGCCTCACAGGTTTTGGTATGAGGATCTTGTCCGGATGGCCTCTTGCCAACCGTGGACTCTTCCGTTAAGACCAGACCTTTTGTCTCAAGGTCCTTTTTTCCATCAGGATCTGAAATCCTTAAATTTAAAGGTATGGAGATTGAACGCTTGATTCTTGGTCAAAGAGGTTTCTCTGACTCTGTGATTAATACTATGTTACAGGCTCGTAAATCTGTATCCAGAGAGATATATTATAGAGTCTGGAAGACTTATATTTCTTGGTGTCTTTCTCATCATTTTTCTTGGCATTCTTTTAGAATACCAAGAATATTACAATTTCTTCAGGATGGTTTAGATAAGGGTTTGTCCGCAAGTTCCTTGAAAGGTCAAATCTCTGCTCTTTCTGTTCTTTTTCACAGAAAGATTGCTATTCTTCCTGATATTCATTGTTTTGTACAAGCTTTGGTTCGTATAAAGCCTGTCATTAAGTCAATTTCTCCTCCTTGGAGTTTGAATTTGGTTCTGGGGGCTCTTTAAGCTCCTCCATTTGAACCTATGCATTCATTGGATATTAAATTACTTTCTTGGAAAGTTTTGTTCCTTTTGGCCATCTCTTCTGCCAGAAGAGTTTCTGAATTATCTGCTCTTTCTTGTGAGTCTCCTTTTCTGATTTTTCATCAGGATAAGGCGGTGTTGCGAACTTCTTTTGAATTTTTACCTAAGTTGTGAATTCCAACAACATTAGTAGAAACATTGTGGTTCCTTCATTATGTCCTAATCCTAAGAATTCTAAGGAGAAATCGTTGCATTCTTTGGATGTTATTAGAGCTTTGAAATATTATGTTGAAGCTATTAAGTCTTTCCGAAAGACTTCTGGTTTATTTGTTATCTTTTCCGGTTTTAGAAAGGCCAGAAAACTTCTGCCATTTCTTTGGCATCTTGGTTGAAATCTTTATTTCATCTTGCCTATTTTGAGTCGGGTAAGACTCCGCCTCATAGGATTACAGCTCATTCTACTAGGTCAGTTTCTACTTCCTGGGCGTTTAGGAATGAAGCTTCGGTTGATCAGATTTGCAAAGTGGCAACTTGGTTCTCTTTGCATACTTTTACCAAATTCTACCATTTTGTTGTATTTTCTTCTTCTGAAGCAGTTTTTGGTAGAAAAGTACTTCAGGCAGCGGTTTCAGTTTGAATCTTCTGCTTATGTTTTTCATTAAACTTTATTTTGGGTGTGGATTATTTTCAGCAGGAATTGGCTGTCTTTATTTTATCCCTCCCTCTCTAGTGACTCTTGTGTGGAAAGATCCACATCTTGGGTAGTCATTATCCCATACGTCACTAGCTCATGGACTCTTGCTAATTACATGAAAGAAAACATAATTTATGTAAGAACTTACCTGATAAATTCATTTCTTTCATATTAGCAAGAGTCCATGAGGCCCGCCCTTGTGGTGGTTATGATTTTTTTGTATAAAGCACAATTATTCCAATTCCTTATTTTATATGCTTTCGCACTTTTTTCTTATCACCCCACTTCTTGGCTATTCGTTAAACTGAATTGTGGGTGTGGTGAGGGGTGTATTTATAGGCATTTTAAGGTTTGGGAAACTTTGCCCCTCCTGGTAGGAATGTATATCCCATACGTCACTAGCTCATGGACTCTTGCTAATATGAAAGAAATGAATTTATCAGGTAAGTTCTTACATAAATTATGTTTTCTTGGTGTCTTACTCATCATTTTTCTTGGTATTCTTTTAGAATTCCGAGAATATTACAATTTCTTCAGGATGGTTTAGATAAGGGTTTGTCCGCAAGTTCCTTGAAAGGACAAATCTCTGCTCTTTCTGTTCTTTTTCACAGAAAGATTGCTATTCTTCCTGATATTCATTGTTTTGTACAAGCTTTGGTTCGTATAAAACCTGTCATTAAGTCAATTTCTCCTCCATGGAGTTTGAATTTGGTTCTGGGAGCTCTTCAAGCTCCTCCGTTTGAACCTATGCATTCATTGGACATTAAATTGCTTTCTTGGAAAGTTTTGTTCCTTTTGGCCATCTCTTCTGCCAGAAGAGTTTCTGAATTATCTGCTCTTTCTTGTGAGTCTCCTTTTCTGATTTTTCATCAGGATAAGGCGGTGTTGCGAACTTCTTTTCAATTTTTACCTAAGGTTGTGAATTCCAACAACATTAGTAGAGAAATCGTGGTTCCTTCATTATGTCCTAATCCTAAGAATTCTAAGGAGAAATCGTTACATTCTTTGGATGTTGTTAGAGCTTTGAAATATTATGTTGAAGCTACTAAATCTTTCCGAAAGACTTCTAGTCTATTTGTCATCTTTTCTGGTTCTAGAAAAGGCCAGAAAGCTTCTGCCATTTCTTTGGCATCCTGGTTGAAATCTTTAATTCATCTTGCCTATGTTAAATCGGGTAAGACTCCGCCTCAGAGGATTACAGCTCATTCTACTAGGTCAGTTTCTACTTCCTGGGCGTTTAGGAATGAAGCTTCGGTTGATCAGATTTGCAAAGCAGCGACTTGGTCCTCTTTGCATACTTTTACTAAATTCTACCATTTTGATGTATTCTCTTCTTCTGAAGCAGTTTTTGGTAGAAAGGTACTTCAGGCAGTGGTTTCGGTTTGAATCTTCTGCTTATGTTTTTCATTAAACTTTATTTTGGGTGTGGATTATTTTCAGCAGGAATTGGCTGTCTTTATTTTATCCCTCCCTCTCTAGTGACTCTTGTGTGGAAAGATCCACATCTTGGGTATTCATTATCCCATACGTCACTAGCTCATGGACTCTTGTTAATTACATGAAAGAAAACATAATTTATGTAAGAACTTACCTGATAAATTCATTTCTTTCATATTAACAAGAGTCCATGAGGCCCACCCTTTTTTGTGGTGGTTATGATTTTTTTGTATAAAGCACAATTATTCCAATTCCTTATTTTATATGCTTCGCACTTTTTTCTTATCACCCCACTTCTTGGCTATTCGTTAAACTGATTTGTGGGTGTGGTGAGGGGTGTATTTATAGGCATTTTAAGGTTTGGGAAACTTTGCCCCTCCTGGTAGGAATGTATATCCCATACGTCACTAGCTCATGGACTCTTGTTAATATGAAAGAAATGAATTTATCAGGTAAGTTCTTACATAAATTATGTTTTTTTTCCACAGGTCCATGTGAGGGAGAGGACACCTCAAACCTAGTGAGCTGCCCTGCTGTCGGGCAGATTTGTGAGAAGTGCTGAGTTTATTTTCTTTTGCATGATGTACGGAGTCCACGGATTCATCCTAACTTGTGGGATATTGTCCTTCCTGACAGGAAGTAGCAAAGAGAGCACCACAGCAGAGCTGTCTATATAGCTCCCCCCTTAACTCCACCCCCAGTCATTCTCTTTGCTGGCTCTAAGCAGGAAGAGTAAAGAGAAGAGGTGTAAAACTGTTAGTTTTATTTTATCTTCAATCAAGTGTTTGTTATTTTTAAATGGTACCGATGTTGTACTATTTACTCTCAGTCAGGACATAGATGAAGATTTCTGTCTGGAGGATGATGATCTTAGCATTTGTAACTAAGGTCCACTGCTGTTCCCACAGAAGGTGAGGAGTACAGGAAAACTTCAGTGTGAGGAACGGTTTCTTGCTATACAGCAATGAGGTATTTTAACTCAGAAAGGCTGACAGTGTCCCCATTAGGGGAAGGGTAAGCAGTAATCCTATTGTTATCAGGTTTTTACTAGCTTGCATAAAGGGTTAATTTTATGTGGGCACTCAGTTTATGTGAATTTGGGACAAACGTTTTTGTGTCTGGGAGTAACGTTTTCTGTTTTATGGGACATTTGGTTGAGGGTTCTTTGGGGGGCCCCAGCAACATTGAGTGAGGTGGGCGGGGCCTACATTTACAAGCAGGAAGCAACTACTCCTGAGGTCCTGATAGTCTTCTGAGGGACCAATTGAAGCTTTAAACCCCATATTATCGCTTCCTAAGGGCAGGTAGGGGGTTTTAACCGGTTTTAGACATATTTCAATCCGTTTTTTTCATTTGGGGGTTTATTGCTTATTAACTTGTGGTGCAATCCTTCTAAATCTTAGTGGGTACACTGTTAAAATTAAGCAATTTTAACCCTTTTTGCAGTTTGTGTATGCCTTTTTTTTTTCTCTTAAAGGCACAGTACCGTTTTTGCAAATTGTTTTTTTTTTCATTAAATAAAGTGTTTTCCAAGCTTGCTTGCTTTATTACTAGTCTGTTAAACTCATTGTTCAATTTGTTTAGAAGCCATTGTGGAACCCCCTCTTAGAATGTGTCCCACTTGTACTGATATGTCTATAAATTGCAAACAGCATATTTTGACTTATAAAAGTTTAGCATTAGATGATTCTCAGACAAAAGGAAATCAGGTTTTGCCATCTAGTTCTCCCCAAGTGTCACAACCAGTAACGCCTGCACAAGCGACGCCAAGTACTTCTAGTGCGTCTAATTCTTTCACCTTGCAAGATATGGCTTCAGTTATGAATACTACCCTCACAGAGGTTTTATCTAAGCTATAGAATATCAATTGCTGGACGCAATTGAAAGAATGTACTTGAATAGCACTCAACAGCACAGGTCAAATAATTACTACTGGTACCATAGGTAAAGAAGCCCTAAGAGTGGGGGATTTTAAAACTTAACTTTTAATATAAATGTTAAAATTGGAGTGTGAAAATTAAAAAGTCACAGACAGTGTGAGAGTGAATGAATGGAACCCTGAGGGAAAATTTCCCTCAGGGATCAGAGGTATATCTATTCAGAAAAACCTTGGTGTGTTCTCAAGAGGATATAACATAAATCATATAGGGGCAAAATAAGTCTAATATATAGCTCTGGTTATTTTTGACATATGTCGCAATCGAGGTATAATTCCCCCTATTGATGCTCTGTATCTGGATGGAAGGTATCAATAATGGTATAATACCAGAGTATTGTATGTGTGGTGCAATTTCCTCTAGGAGAACCGTGTGAGAAATGTTAATCACCTGGTGTGTACCTGGGTTATGAGTGATCCCAGAAACTCTATAATTATCAATAGATCATTGGTAATACTCATGTGGTATATTGCGTAGTTCACCCCTGAATGTCACCCCACTGTTGTAGGATTTCAAAAATTATTTAAAAAATTATTATAGGGTCCGGAACAACTACCCCAATTATAGAAGTACTTAAATCCACAATGACTACAATACTATTAGGATACTGCAGTACCACTTTATGGTAAGTGTAAACAATTGAAGGAGCTTGAGTTCCTGTTAGGTGGTGGCTAATACATATTGTATCTCTTGTGCGTTCTGAGAGAATCTTATATATAGCACAGTAGATTTATTTATATTTTTTCGGTTGGATATAATAGATCATATTAGTTGTACCCCGCACTTAACAACCTCAACAAGACAAAAAAAAAAGGGAAGGGGTGAGTTCCTATCCCCCATCTTCTTCCCCAGCCCAGCCATCCCTTCACAATATGACCTTTGGAATACTTGTGGTTTCCTCAAGCTCCTCTCCACCTCTTCGCTCATCCAATATCAATACCATTCAGTTGGGAAAACCCCTGACAAAATCAATGCTTCAAAATATTCTGTTTTTCTGAGATTACATATAAGGGAGAATTGAAGAGATAAAATGACTCTTAACCATTTGGAAAAAAAGGCTGTGATCTTTTTAATTTCTAAGGGCAATATGTTCATTTGTTCAAAAATTATCTGGGAATAAATAGAGTTTATAAAGAATGGGATTGTGGGTGTCTTTTTATTTTTCCAACTTTTTAATATTAAATTGTGCCCCAACATAATCTCCGTATTGATAAGGTGAATATTATCTCTTTTAGTCTCTGAAGTGAAGAGGAAAATAATATGTTTAGATTTAATTCTTACTTTGTTATCTAATACCTTGTTAAGCCAGAATTCCACCTTTCTCCAAAACTGTATTATTTTGGGACAATCCCAGTAACAGTGTATTATATCTGCATTTACGTTATTACATCTGGGGCAAGTGATAGAGGAATCGTTATTCCATTTAGACATTTTCCGAGGTGTCAGATAAGCGTTGTTAAGTAGCTTTATGTGCGATTCTTTCCAGGTTGTAGAAATAGTGGCCTTCTTGACCCATTTAAAACTTACGTTTAATGTATCTAGAGAGATATCCTCGTAGTAGGTGTTCCATTTCTCAAGAAGCCTATTAGTTATTAGTTGGCCCTGCTTTGCCAGCATAATTTTATATAATAAAGCAATACTATGTTTACCTGATTTATAGCTTGTTAAATATTTTTCAATTTCCCCCCAACCATCCACTTCTAATTTTGAAATTTTGCTATCTGTTATAAAATGCCTAATCTGCAAATACGCAAAAAAAAAAAATATTGGAGAGACAAAATTCACTAGCAATATCCTCAAAGGTCCTTATCTGGAGCTGGTTATTTAAACATTGATACACATATGATAGACCTTTTTGGGCCCAGATATTAAAAACTTCATAGGATAAACCGGGAATTAATTTTGGGTTACCTCGTATTAGCAAAAGTGGGGATGTCTCAAAATTGACTTTAAGCGATTTGTTAAGGTTTTGGTTTTACCACGCTTCAATGGTGTTACGTATTGTTGTCATACTTTTAATATGATTTGGGAGCTGTGGTGTGGGACAATGTAGTAAAGCTTTCAATGAAAACGGGGCACACAATTGTTCTTCAAAGTTAAACAATGTGAGATGGTTAGCTTCCATTAGCCAGTCAAAAGCGGAGCGAGTTAGCGTGGCAATATTATATTTTTTGATATCTGGGAAAGACAAACCACCTTCTTCTTATCTAGATGTTAATTTTACTATAGATAGCATATGTCTCTTATTATTCCATATAAAATTGGCACAGTCCCTGTTGAACCTTTTTAAATGTCGACTCAATATAAATAATGGGATATTTTGCATGATGTACATTCATTGAGGGAACAAGATAGTTTTAATGATCATGACTTTGGCGGAGAGGGAGATGGGGAAAGCATTCCATCGTTGTAGTTTCTCTGAAGCTTTTTTAAAGAAAATAGAGTAGTTTAATTTATACCATTGACTTGGATCAGCATGAAAATATATTCCTAAATATTTGATTCTGGGAGACTCTTGGAAAGAATGATCTTGGATGCTTTTTTTAGTCTTATGTATCCATAGGATTTCAGATTTATTAACGTTGATTTTATACCCTGAAAAAGAGCTAAACATATCAATAATACTTAAGGCCTGTGGTATATTTCTCTTTGTATTTCTGATAAATAATAACAAATCATCTGCGTATAATGATAGTACAAATATTTGTTCGCCGAACCTGATACCTTGTAGCTCTTGACTTAGTATAATAGCAAGGGGTTCTATTGCAATATTGAACAATAATGGGGAGAGTGGACATCCCTGTCTCATCCCCCTATATAATATTAAATTTGAAGTATAGCTACCATTAATCAGAATACAAGACCGTGGATAGTCATATAAAGTTTTAATAAATTGTGAAAAATGTCCTGAAAAATCAAAAAGATTTAACGTCATAAATAGATGATCCCATACCACGGAATTGAACGCTTTTTCGGCATCAATTGTGATTAGTGCAAAATCCTGATTATTTGTTTTTCTATCAGCTTCTTTGTTCCAAAAGTGTTCTAATACCAGGGCTACTTTCCGGATATTTTTAGTAGGGATCTTTGATGCATAAAGCCCGTCTGATCCACATGGATAATAGGGTCAAGACATAGTTTTAATCTATTAGCAATAATATGAGTTAATAACTTGTAATCTACATTAAGTAGTGAGATAGGTCTATATGACTGGATTTTTCCCTTTTTTCAAAATAAGTGAAATAATAGACTCAGAGAAGTATTTGGACATCTTTAATCCATCGGTATAATATCCATTGAACAATTAGACTAAAATATCTACAATCTCTATTCTCAATATTTTGTACATTTCAGCAGGTATCTGATCCGGGCCTGGAGCTTTATTAGGTTTAGCGTTATTTATGGCTTCCATTACTTCATCTCTCGTTATTGGCCTATTTAGTGCATTGACCGATTCTTGTGGCATCTTGGGAGGGACCATCCTGTGCCAAAAATTATTCTTATTTTCAAGATTGATTTCTTTGGCTGCATATAGTTTTTGATAATATTCAAAAAATACATTTTTAATTTTTTTTTTGAAAATAATTTTTTATTGAGGCATTAAGTATAAACAACACAATAAAGAATATATCCAGTCACAGAACAGTAGCAATAAAGAAAAAAAACACAGAAACTTATACAGTTCACATATGGAGAATAGACAAGGGTTAAGACATTGGTGTACTAAAGTAGCATTTGTTATCACAGTATCATATCCACAGTAGTGTCATACTTGTACGGAAGCTGGGATTAGTGACATGAAGGAAAAAGCTAAGTCAAAAACAGAAGAATAAAAGTTGACATATGTTATAGTACCACCCTTGTGATCTTGAATATAAAATGTAAAACTGCATGTAGAAAACATGTGTGACTGGAGCATATATGGATGAAGCCTCGTTTTTTATAATTGAGAACTAGTGATCCCCACTCCACAGTAAAAGGTATTCTAGAAGCTAAAAAAAAGTGAGAGGTAGGGAATTGGCTGTTGTCAGGCCTCACGTAGGCCTGAATATATGGGGGGGGGGGAAGCAGCGGGCCAAAGCCGCTCATAATAGAGGGGAAATGGGAGGGCGGAGCCAATCAAAGCGTTATAAAGGTGGAGACTACAGGGCTATTTATCTTTATGATGTAGAGAACTCCAAGGTGGAGGATGGATATACTCATAACAGATATATAATAAAGAAGTAGTTTGCATACTATAAAATACGTGTGACTCCAAGTTACTAAATACGCTAATGATAAGATAGAAAAAGGTGGTTTCACTTAGAGCTGAGGCAGGTACGATTTGAGACCCTGATGTATGGACATAACTCAAATCTATTAAACTATATAGTAACAAGGGATGAACATAAAAACAAGGGTATATATATCAACTAAAGAGAGTTGGGTGTTGCACCTCCAATAAGATAAATACTAGTTTCAATAGCTTAATACATTTTTAATTTTAATCTGATCCATAACTATGTTTACCCCGTCGTTGATTGCTTCTATAGTGTTAGTCTTTTTCCGGGCTTTATCTAGCCTAGATAGAAACTTAGCCAACTTCCCGTATTGGCCTTTATATTTAGCACTTATCTTAAGTTCTTCCCAAGAGACCTTATGCTTAATAAAAATATCCCTTTCTGTTTTAACTATTTTATATTTGTCCCCTAGCTGTTTGGAAGGATTATTAATATATTTGCGGTATGCATTCTGAACTTGTTTAGATAGCTGGGTTTCCCTTTCCGGTAGCTTCCTTTTTTTCTAAAATCATGTAGGCTTTAATATCTCCTCTTAGGCAAGCCTTGGCGGCTTACCAAAATATTTCTGTTTTTGCTCTATGGTTTCTATTTATACGCTCGTATTCTCTCCATTTATGTTTTAGCCAATTATTGAATTCTAGGTTATTTACTAAAAATTTTGGAAAAAAGAAGTTGTTTCTTTCATTACTCTGAGTTGCAAGTAGATACAAGTCTAATGAAATAATTGCGTGATCCGAAATCAAAATATCAAATATATTTGCCTTAACTTCTAGTTTGATTAATGAACTTGACAACAAAAAAAAGTCTATACAAGAGAAAGAGCCAAAGGTTTTAGAATCACAGGTAAAGGACCTCACATCTGGATACTGCAAGCGCCAGATATCATGAAGCTTCAAATTTTTACATACTTGGTTAAATATTTTTGTCTTCTGTTTAGAAAAAGCTGCATTTTTGGGGCTAAACCTATCTAACGTTTCTGTAGGTGTTAGGTTAAAATCGCCCGCTAAGATTATATTTTGTCCGAAAAATTTAGATAGCATATAAACTAAACTGTTCCAAAGTTAGGATCTATGTTGTTGGGGCCATACACATTACAGATAACTAATTTAACATTGTCCACCTGTATCTCCAGCACTGTCCATCTCTCAAGGGGGTCAAGAGTTATATTAATAATGTTATAGGATCATTTTTTATTTACCAGAAAGGCTACTCCTTTTTCCTGCTGGAGCAAGGGGTAGCTATCACCTCCCCAACCCATTTACTTTTAAGTTTGTCAATTTCCTCCATTTTTAAGTGTGTTTCTTGTAATAAAACTATATTGGGGTTATGTTTGCCAAGTTGTCTGATTATTATTTTCCTTTTGATTGGGGAGGTGATGCCACCCACGTTCCAGGAAAGACATCTAATATTTCCTTTCATTTATAGAGCATATCATAATGAGCTTGAGGAGGACGGCAAAGAAGAAGAGAAAGAAAAAAAAAAACACAATATCCAACATCCATTCAACCATACAGACCTAACATAAATAGAACAAAAACATTTCAGCCAAAGCGAAATACCATTTGCTATCTCTTCTAGCATATGTATCAACTTAATAAACAGCCAACTTAACCAGGTTACAATATACAATTTTCCCATTTCTATCCTATGCATTGACACACACATTAAAACCTCTCAATTAGATTACATAATATGATTATCTTGACTCTCATGAGAGTGATATCTTGTGTTTTTTGAAGTAGGCTTTGGCTTCTTCTATATTGTCTTGCCTAGATGTGCCCTCTTTCTCTTTTATAAGAATTTTTGCAGGGTACAGCAGTTTGCCAAAAAGCCTTAGTACAGAAGGGCGCCATCTCTTTCCTCCTAAAAGCTGTATCAGAAGAGTAATCTTGGAATAATAAAATTTTATTTTCTCCTATATGAAAATTATCAACTTTTCTGTATGCTCTGAGGATGTTTGTTTTTTTCTTGAAAATTTAGAAATTTTACCAAAATTGGCCTATGGATATTTTTCCCGTTGGCTCTACTTCTGAGGGGTCCCAATCTGTGAGCTCTTTCTACCACTAATGGCATCTGCATATGACCTAAGACTTGAGGCAGTGTTAGCGATGCGAATTGTAGAAGATCTTTATACTGATCTGTCTCGGGCAGGCCTATTATTTTTAAATTATTCCGCCTTGAGCGGTCCTCAAGATCATCTATCCTAGCGGTCAGTATCGTGTTTTTCTTTTCTAAGTCTGATACTCTTTGTAATTGATTATTACATGTGTCTTCTACTGCTGATATCCTATCTTCGGCCTCTGTGAGTCTGTTAGCAAATAATTTTAATTCTGATGATAAACCAGATATTTGGGTTTTAAGAGATTCAAATTGGGGTAAAAATATGTCACTAAGTTGCATAATTATTGGTTTCAGATTTATTCCTTCACTAGTGTGTTCCATCATGACATCTTATGTACGTGGTTTTCTATCTTTGATTTTAGGAGGCATGATCTGGGGAGGAGTGCTGTGTGGAAGGAGAAATCTTTCCATATATTTCTTGTGATCGTGAGGAGGGGGAGGTGCTCGCAGTGCAAACTTAAGGGTGAAGGGAAAAGAAAGAAAAAAAAACACTAAATGTGCTTAGGGGGGATGAACCCTAGTTGTGAATGTGGATGTGATAAAAAAAAAGGTGTAAAGAGTATAATTTCCAAAGTGAGATTAAATGACCATGCCTACAAAGACAAAGAAGTACATCATGTGAAGGAAAGTAAAAAAAATGTAAGCAGAGAGAATCTCTTTCAGTATACAGAGTTTCCCCTTCCACTCTTTATGCTGGGAGGAAAGGGGGAGAGATTGAAGGAATAGTTCTAAATACAAAAAGTATTTTGTCTCCTCTAAATGAATATATGAGCCCTATTTGCAATTTAATAGTCCAATATGGAGACCTGTATAGTATAAATCCAGACCAAATTCCTTAAGTAAGACCCTCAAAAGCCTCTATTTTCCAGTATTATCTAGTATAAATAATATTTCATCAGCTTTAATTGAATATATGGTCCTTCTTTGCAAATTAGCACTATGAAATGAAGGCCCTGTATATATGAGCTTAGCATTAGCCAGGTACCTCGAATTAAAGCTACAGAAGGCTCTATGTGATCGTATTGTCTATTACAGCTATAGGCTAAGAATTCGTTAAATATACTCAGCCTAAGACAACATTTTGAAAATACAACTTGGGAGAGTATAACATAAATTCACAAAGTGATTCCAACTTTAAATCACAGCCCTTTGCCAGAAAAAAACGATATGTCAAACCGACATACAATGAAAGGATATGTACAGAATGGCAGGATAAAATGTCCAATGACCAGATAGCAACTTCTGAGTCCTTGGTTTTGATTTACTGCAGTGAATAGCGGCCAACTTGGCTCAAAGTTAACTAGTGAAAGTTCGAGTAATAACAAAATTTTAGCAACAAAGACTAAACGCTACAAGCAGCGTATATCCGAATATTCTTTTTCTCAGACTCCTCAGGACTTGTAGATTGTTACAGTTGCAAGTAAAAATATATAGGAAAAAATAATCTCTAAACAGCTGCGAGAGAAACAAAGTAACCTTAGATAAAAAAGAAAAGTAATTATAGCTTTTCGCAAGATGCAGTAAGATGCGGTAAGGCTTCTTTGCTCTGAGAACGTCGTGGAAGATCTCTAAAAGCTTAGTCGGATATATCCGACTGTTATCGCCGTGCCGCCTTCCTTGTTCAAACCAGGTTTCTCTATCCAGGGACTGAGCATATATCCCAGCGCTTGCCTTGGGGAATGAGTGCAACTCTGGCGCCCTGCCGCGTTATGACCTGCGGCCGACTGCCCCCTCAAGTTCAGCTGCACGGCAAATTATCTCCTGTTCCAACAGTGGCAGCAGTCTCACCAACTGGAGTTTCCCTGCTCCCGCCTTACTCTCCGCGAAAGGGAACCCCCGCTCCTAGAGACAGTGGGGTGCATACACGGCTCTTGCTTCTGCAGACGTCCTTGTGCTCTGTGACAGGACCTGTTTGTGTCAGCGTGGTCAGTCTCTGCCAGGTGAGTTGGACTGGAACACTCAGGGTCTCTTGCTTAAAGATGTCCTCACCGGCCAGACAGTTTTGCCGGGATATACCCCTCACACCTCAATGGGAAGAGGGAGGTGGGGGTCTCTTATGGCAGCTGCGGTCTGTTCCTCAAAGGCTGTGTTGGCTGTGGTGGCTAGACGCTTCGGCTGCGGCTCTAGCGAATGAGCCTGAATCGACTTCTGGTGGACTTCCAAGTCTAACCCTGATGATAGTCGGGTAGTGTCCTAGGGAGTATATCGCTTACTCCAACAACGGACCGTGACAGGTGTTAGTTCTCCATTGAGCTCCTACAGGTAGCACGCTGGTTTGGCGTGTTCCATCTAGCTCCTCCTTTCAGGAAGTCCCCCAGTGTGATGCCATTTTTTATATGGTCACATTTGAAATCTCTTTTCATAAGCAGTGTCTTAAAGGTTTAACCAAGACTTTTAATTTTAAGAAAGCAAAATTCAACGATTTAAGGAAATCATTAAATAACATAAATTGGGACAAAGTATTTTCTAATAAAAATACAGAGGATAAATGGATAATATTTAAAACGTTGTTAAATAAATATACATATCAACAAATACCATATGGTTATAAAAATAAAAATTTCAAGCCAATGTGGCTGAATAAAAATGTATTAAGAGAAATTATGAAAAAACTTACGGCATTTAAATTATGCAAAGAAAATAGTACAGACTCAACATTCCATATTTATAAGGAATGTAACAAAGCATGCAAAAAAGCAATCAAATTAGCCGAAAATGAAAAATTAATTGCAAAGTATTCTAAGTCTAACCCTAAAAAGGTTCTTTAAGTACATAAATAGCAAAAAATCTAAGAAGGACAATATAGGTACATTAAAATGCGTGGAGGGTAGCATGATTAACAGTGACAGGGAGAAGGCTGAGGTACTAAACCATTTTTTTTCTTCAGAATACACAAGAGAGGAACCATTGGATGATACTTTGGAACAAAATAGAACATGCCAGTCCATACCATTAACTGGGTTATGTTTAGAGGATATCAGGAAAAAAATGGATAATATTAAGGTAAATAAAATTCCAGGCCCAGATGGAATACAGTTAGCACTGTTGTAGACAAACCACTACTCTTAATTTTTCAAGACTCATTATCCTCAGGCATGGTACCCCAGGATTGGCGTAAAGCGGATGTGGTTCCACTGTTCAAAAAGGGAAGCAGGGATGATCCAGGAAGCTATAGACATCAATAGTGGGGAAGATATTTGAAGGGATTATGAGGGATTATATTGATGAGCATATTCGTGTAAACAAGATTCTAAGTTCTAATCAGCATGGTTTTAGGAGAAATAGATCATGTCAAACTAATCTAAATAGATTCTACAAGGAAGTAAGTAAAAATATAGATAAAGGGGAATCAGTTGATGTGATATACTTAGATTTTGCAAAGGCATTTGATACAGTGCCACATAAGAGATTAATTCACAACATTAAGGGACTGGGAATAGCTGAAAATGTTAGCTCATAGATAAATAACTGGATAAAAGATAGGGAGCAACGAGTAGTAGTAAACGGATCATACTCAGATTGGACAAAGGTAATCAGTGGAGTCCCCCAGAGATCAGTACTGGGCCCTGTTCTTTTTAATATTTTTATAAATGACTTGCAGTAAGGATTATATAGCAACATCTCTATTTTTGCAGATGATACTAAGGGCTCGATTTATCAAGCCCCAACAGACCGCTGCTTCCCTAAGCTCTTCGCCACCTCTAAGGTGGTGAAATTCAATCTCCTCGGTCGAGTCCGACCGAGGAGATTGACAGCTCCTGCCCGTGCGTGATTGGCTGTGCGCGGGCAGGGAGCGGGATTGCACGCAAGCGCAAAATTGCGCTCGTGTGCAATGTTGATTACCTGCGGGTAATTTGGCCCCGCCACAGGCAAGCTGAGGCATACAGGGGTGCGTATACGTGCCCCTGTACGCCTCAGCTTTGATAAATCTAGCCCTAAGTTAAGTAAGGTCATTAGGTCAGAACAGGATGAACTTTCATTTCAAAGGGATCTGCAAAAATTAGAAGTATGGGCAAGTAAATGGAAAATGAGATTTAATACGGGAAAATGCAAGGTTCTACATTTTGGAAGTAAAAATAAGCAGGCAACGTATTTTTTAAATGGGACAAGACTTAGCCAAACAGAGGAGGAAAGGGATTTGGGAGTAGTAATAGATAACAAGCTAAAGATGGGTGCACAATGCAGGGCAGCGGCTTCAAAGGCTAATAAGATACTAGCATGTATTAAGATGCATTGATTCAAGGGAGGAAAGCACAATTCTGTCACTATATAAAGCCCTGGTAAGACCTCACCTTGAGTATGAAGTGCAGTTCTGGGGACCGATAGCAAAAAAAGATATTGGAGAACTAGAAAAAGTTCAGAGAAGGGCCACAAAGCTAATTAAGGGGATTGGAGAATTTAACCTATGAGGAGAGGCTAGCCAAACTGGGTCTGTTTTCTTTAGAAAAAATGCGATTGAGAGGTGACATGACTACTTTATATAAATTTATTCAAGGCTCATATACAGAGATGGCAGAATCTCTGTTTAACCTATGAGGAGAGGCTAGCCAAGAAAATTATTTCTGACAAGAGGTCACAATTTAAGGTTGGAGGAAAGGAGATTTAATATCCTGCAACGGAAACGTTTTTTCACTGTAAGCAATAAAATTGTGGAACTCATTACTAGGGATGGGCGAATGTTTTGCAACATTCAAAAAACGGCACGAATTTTAACACATTCGTTCGTTCGAATCGAATTTCGAATGTTTACATAACATTCTAACATTCGATTTTCGAATGTTTGGTTTCGAATTTTACGATTACATTCGAAAATATTCTTTTCGAAAAATTCGAATTTAGATTGTAATCGTATTTCTAATGCTTTTTCTTTAAATGTAATATTCGAATTATGCAATATTCGAATTCGAAAAATTCGAATTTTGATTGTTATAGTATTTCTAATGCTTTTTCTTTAAATGTAATATTCGAATTATGCAATACAGTATTCGAACTCGAAAAATTCGAATTTAGATTGTAATAGTATTTCTAATGCTTTTTCTTTAAATGTAATATTCGAATTATGCAGAATTCGAATTCGAAAAATTTGAATTTAGATTGTAATAGTATTTCTAATGCTTTTTCTTTAAATGTAATATTCGAATTATGCAATACAGTATTCAAATTCGAAAAATTCGAATTTAGATTGTAATAGTACAGTATTTCTAATGCTTTTTCTTTAAATGTAATATTCGAATTATGCAATATTCGAATTCGAAAAATTTGAATTTAGATTGTAATAGTATTTCTAATGCTTTCTTTAAATGTAATATTCGAATTATGCAATATTCTATATGGAAACATTCGAAATGATATATTTGTAACTATTATGTATCAATTTACTAGATTCCCGCCCTACCACATGAACTATTGAACTTCTGAATAGTATTTGTTAAATAGAATGTTACATTCGAAATTTCGAATGTGGACATTCGATATAATTATAAACATTCGAATTCGAAAGTGACATTCGAAAACTGTAAATAACATTCGATTTTTGAATTTTTAAGAATATTCGTTCTTATCGACATTCGGATTTAGAATTCGAATTTCGGTAATAACATTCGTTCTACATTCGAAATTTGAAAATTTACACATTCGCCCATCCCTACTCATTACCAAAGGAGGTAGTGAATGCCAATACCATATATGCAATTAAAAATAGTCTAGATACATTTCTGTATATAAACAAAATTCATGGATATGATTGCTAGTGTTAAATGGATCACCTTTTAGTGGGGTTATTTAAGCTTAACTGGAGCTTTTTGTTAGTATTTTAGATTTGTATAGGTTGAACTCAATGGACTTCGGTCTTTTTTAAAACTTCTCTACTATGTTACTTGCTATCAGATGCTGCACTAATATAAGTGTATAGGTGTACGTCTGTATAATACACTTGCTATGAGCAAATGCTGCAGTAATATAAATGTATAGGTGTACATCTGTATAATGCACTTGCTATCAGATGCAGCAGTAATATAAATGTATAGGTGTACGTCTGTATAATGCACTTGCTACGTCTGTATAATGCACTTGCTATCAGATGCAGCAGTAATATGAGTGTATAGGTGTACATCTGTATAATTCACTTGCTATCAGATGCTGCAGTAATATGAGTGTATAGGTGTACGTCTGTATAATGCACTTGCTATCAGATGCTGCAGTAATATAAATGTATAGGTGTATGTCTGTATAATACACTTGCTATCAGATGCTGCAGTAATATAAATGTATAGGTGTATGTCTGTATAATGCACTTGCTGTCAGATGCTGCAGTAATATAAATGTATAGGTGTACATCTGTATAATGCACTTGCTATCAGATGCTGCAGTAATATAAATGTATAGGTATACGTCTGTATAATACACTTGCTGTCAGATGCTACAGTAATATAAATGTATAGGTGTATGTCTGTATAATGCACTTGCTATCAGATGCTGCAGTAATATGAGTGTATAGGTGTACGTCTGTATAATGCACTTGCTATCAGATGCTGCAGTAATATGAGTGTATAGCTGTATGTCTGTATAATGCACTTGCTATCATATGCTGCAGTAATATAAATGTATAGGTGTACGTCTGTATAATGCACTTGCTATCAGATGCTGCAGTAATATGAGTGTATAGGTGTACGTCTGTATAATGCACTTGCTATCAGATGCAGCAGTAATATGAGTGTATAGGTGTACGTCTGTATAATGCACTTGCTATCAGATGCTGCAGTAATATGAGTGTATAGGTGTATGTCTGTATAATGCACTTGCTATCAGATGCAGCAGTAATATGAGTGTATAGGTGTACGTCTGTATAATGCACTTGCTATCAGATGCTGCAGTAATATGAGTGTATAGGTGTACGTCTGTATAATGCACTTGCTATCAGATGCTGCAGTAATATGAGTGTATAGGTGTACGTCTGTATAATGCACTTGCTATCAGATGCTGCAGTAATATGAGTATGTCTGTATAATACACTTGCTGTCAGATGCTGCAGTAATATGAATGTATAGCTGTACGTCTGTATAATGCACTTGCTATCAGATGCTGCAGTAATATAAATGTATAGGTGTATGTCTGTATAATGCACTTGCTATCAGATGCTGCAGTAATATGAGTGTATTGGTGTACGTCTGTATAATGCACTTGCTATCAGATGCTGCAGTAATATGAGTGTATAGCTGTACGTCTGTATAATGCACTTGCTATCAGATGCTGCAGTAATATAAATGTATAGGTGTACGTCTGTATAATGCACTTGCTATCAGATGCTGCAGTAATATAAATGTATAGGTGTACGTCTGTATAATGCACTTGCTATCAGATGCTGCAGTAATATAAATGTATAGCTGTACGTCTGTATAATGCACTTGCTATCAGATGCTGCAGTATTATAAGTGTATAGCTGTACGTCTGTATAATGCACTTGCTATCAGATGCTGCAGTAATATAAATGTATAGATCTACATCTGTATAATGCACTTGCTGTCAGATGCTGCAGTAATATGAGTGTATAGGTGTACGTCTGTATAATACACTTGCTGTCAGATGCTGCAGTAATATAAATGTATAGCTGTACATCTGTATAATGCACTTGCTATCAGATGCAGCAGTAATATAAATGTATAGGTGTACGTCTGTATAATGCACTTGCTATCAGATGCTGCAGTAATATAAATGTATAGGTGTACGTCTGTATAATGCACTTGCTATCAGATGCTGCAGTAATATAAATGTATAGGTGTATGTCTGTATAATGCACTTGCTATCAGATGCTGCAGTAATATAAATGTATAGGTTTATGTCTGTATAATGCACTTGCTATCAGATGCTGCAGTAATATAAATGTATAGGTGTACGTCTGTATAATGCACTTGCTATCAGATGCTGCAGTAATATAAATGTATAGGTGTACGTCTATATAATGCACTTGCTATCAGATGCTGCAGTAATATAAATGTATAGGTGTACGTCTGTATAATGCACTTGCTATCAGATGCTGCAGTAATATAAATGTATAGCTGTACGTCTGTATAATGCACTTGCTATCAGATGCTGCAGTAATATAAATGTATAGCTGTACGTCTGTATAATGCACTTGCTATCAGATGCAGCAGTAATATAAATGTATAGGTGTACGTCTGTATAATGCACTTGCTATCAGATGCTGCAGTAATATAAATGTATAGGTGTATGTCTGTATAATGCACTTGCTATCAGATGCTGCAGTAATATAAATGTATAGCTGTACGTCTGTATAATGCACTTGCTATCAGATGCAGCAGTAATATAAATGTATAGGTGTACGTCTGTATAATGCACTTGCTATCAGATGCTGCAGTAATATAAATGTATAGGTGTATGTCTGTATAATGCACTTGCTATCAGATGCTGCAGTAATATAAATGTATAGGTGTATGTCTGTATAATACACTTGCTATCAGATGCTGCAGTAATATAAATGTATAGGTGTACATCTGTATAATGCACTTGCTATCAGATGCTGCAGTATTATAAATGTATAGGTGTATGTCTGTATAATGCACTTGCTATCAGATGCAGCAGTAATATAAATGTATAGGTATACGTCAGTATAAGGCACTTGCTATCAGATGCTGCAGTAATATAAATGTATAGGTATACGTCAGTATAAGGCACTTGCTATCAGATGCTGCAGTAATATAAATGTATAGGTATACGTCAGTATAATGCACTTGCTATCAGATGCTGCAGTAATATAAATGTATAGCTGTACGTCAGTATAATGCACTTGCTATCAGATGCTGCAGTAATATAAATGTATAGCTGTACGTCTGTATAATGCACTTGCTATCAGATGCTGCAGTAATATAAATGTATAGGTGTACGTCTGTATAATGCACTTGCTATCAGATGCAGCAGTAATATAAATGTATAGGTGTACGTCTGTATAATGCACTTGCTATCAGATGCTGCAGTAATATAAATGTATAGCTGTACGTCAGTATAATGCACTTGCTATCATATGCTGCAGTAATATAAATGTATAGGTGTATGTCTGTATAATGCACTTGCTATCAGATGCTGCAGTAATATAAATGTATAGGTGTACGTCTGTATAATGCACTTGCTATCAGATGCTGCAGTAATATGAATGTATAGCTGTATGTCTGTATAATGCACTTGCTGTCAGATGCTGCAGTAATATAAATGTATAGGTGTACGTCTGTATAATGCACTTGCTATCAGATGCTGCAGTAATATAAATGTATAGGTGTACGTCTGTATAATGCACTTGCTATCAGATGCTGCAGTAATATAAATGTATAGGTGTACGTCAGTATAATGCACTTGCTATCAGATGCTGCAGTAATATGAGTGTATAGGTGTACGTCTGTATAATGCACTTGCTATCAGATGCTGCAGTAATATAAATGTATAGGTGTACGTCTGTATAATGCACTTGCTATCAGATGCTGCAGTAATATAAATGTATAGGTGTATGTCTGTATAATGCACTTGCTATCAGATGCTGCAGTAATATGAGTGTATAGGTGTACGTCTGTATAATGCACTTGCTATCAGATGCTGCAGTAATATGAGTGTATAGGTGTACGTCTGTATAATACACTTGCTATCAGATGCTGCAGTAATATAAATGTATAGGTGTACGTCTGTATAATGCACTTGCTATCAGATGCTGCAGTAATATAAATGTATAGGTGTATGTCTGTATAATGCACTTGCTATCAGATGCTGCAGTAATATAAATGTATAGGTGTATGTCTGTATAATGCACTTGCTATCAGATGCTGCAGTAATATGAGTGTATAGGTGTATGTCTGTATAATGCACTTGCTATCAGATGCTGCAGTAATATAAATGTATAGGTGTACGTCTGTATAATGCGCTTGCTATCAGATGCTGCAGTAATATGAGTGTATAGGTGTATGTCTGTATAATGCGCTTGCTATCAGATGCTGCAGTAATATGAGTGTATAGGTGTATGTCTGTATAATGCGCTTGCTATCAGATGCTGCAGTAATATGAGTGTATAGGTGTATGTCTGTATAATGCGCTTGCTATCAGATGCTGCAGTAATATGAGTGTATAGGTGTATGTCTGTATAATGCACTTGCTATCAGATGCTGCAGTAATATGAGTGTATAGGTGTATGTCTGTATAATGCACTTGCTATCAGATGCTGCAGTAATATGAGTGTATAGGTGTACGTCTGTATAATGCACTTGCTATCAGATGCTGCAGTAATATGAGTGTATAGGTGTACGTCTGTATAATGCACTTGCTATCAGATGCTGCAGTAATAAAAATGTATAGGTGTACGTCTGTATAATACACTTGCTATCAGATGCTGCAGTAATATAAATGTATAGGTGTACGTCTGTATAATGCACTTGCTATCAGATGCTGCAGTATTATAAGTGTATAGCTGTATGTCTGTATAATGCACTTGCTATCAGGTGCTGCAGTAATATAAATGTATAGGTGTACGTCTGTATAATGCACTTGCTATCAGATGCTGCAGTAATATAAATGTATAGGTGTACGTCTGTATAATGCACTTGCTATCAGATGCTGCAGTAATATGAGTGTATAGCTGTACGTCTGTATAATGCACTTGCTATCAGATGCTGCAGTAATATAAATGTATAGGTGTACGTCTGTATAATGCACTTGCTATCAGATGCTGCAGTAATATAAATGTATAGGTGTACGTGTGTGTAATTCACTTGCTATCAGGTGCTGCAGTAATATAAATGTATAGATCTACATCTGTATAATGCACTTGCTGTCAGATGCTGCAGTAATATGAATGTATAGCTGTACGTCTGTATAATGCACTTGCTATCAGATGCTGCAGTAATATAAATGTATAGGTGTACGTCTGTATAATGCACTTGCTATCAGATGCTGCAGTAATATAAATGTATCGGTGTACGTCTGTATAATGCACTTGCTATCAGATGCTGCAGTAATATAAATGTATAGGTGTACGTCTGTATAATGCACTTGCTATCAGATGCTGCAGTAATATAAATGTATAGCTGTACGTCTGTATAATGCGCTTGCTATCAGATGCTGCAGTAATATGAGTGTATAGGTGTACGTCAGTATAAGGCACTTGCTATCAGATGCTGCAGTAATATAAATGTATAGGTGTACGTCTGTATAATGCACTTGCTGTCAGATGCTGCAGTAATATGAGTGTATAGGTGTACGTCTGTATAATGCACTTGCTATCAGATGCTGCAGTAATATAAATGTATAGGTGTACGTCTGTATAATGCACTTGCTATCAGATGCTGCAGTAATATAAATGTATAGGTGTACGTCTGTATAATGCACTTGCTATCAGATGCTGCAGTAATATAAATGTATAGCTGTACGTCTGTGTAATTCACTTGCTATCAGGTGCTGCAGTAATATAAATGTATAGATCTACATCTGTATAATGCACTTGCTGTCAGATGCTGCAGTAATATGAATGTATAGCTGTACGTCTGTATAATGCACTTGCTATCAGATGCTGCAGTAATATGAGTGTATAGGTGTACGTCTGTATAATACACTTGCTATCAGATGCTGCAGTAATATAAATGTATAGGTGTACGTCTGTATAATGCACTTGCTATCAGAGGCTGCAGTAATATGAGTGTATAGGTGTACGTCTGTATAATACACTTGCTATCAGAGGCTGCAGTAATATGAGTGTATAGGTGTACGTCAGTATAATGCACTTGCTATCAGATGCTGCAGTAATATAAATGTATAGGTGTACGTCTGTATAATGCACTTGCTATCAGATGCTGCAGTAATATAAATGTATAGGTGTACGTCTGTATACTGCACTTGCTATCAGATGCTGCAGTAATATAAATGTATAGGTGTATGTCTGTATAATGCACTTGCTATCAGATGCTGCAGTAATATAAATGTATAGGTGTACGTCTGTATAATGCACTTGCTATCAGATGCTGCAGTAATATAAATGTATAGGTGTACGTCTGTATAAGCGACTTGCTATCAGATGCTGCAGTAATATGAGTGTATAGGTGTACGTCTGTATAATGCACTTGCTATCAGATGCTGCAGTAATATAAATGTATAGGTGTACGTCTGTATAATGCACTTGCTATCAGATGCTGCAGTAATATAAATGTATAGGTGTATGTCTGTATAATGCACTTGCTATCAGATGCTGCAGTAATATGAGTGTATAGGTGTATGTCTGTATAATGCACTTGCTATCAGATGCTGCAGTAATATAAATGTATAGGTGTACGTCTGTATAATGCACTTGCTATCAGATGCTGCAGTAATATAAATGTATAAGTGTATGTCTGTATAATGCACTTGCTATCAGATGCTGCAGTAATATAAATGTATAAGTGTATGTCTGTATAATGCACTTGCTATCAGATGCTGCAGTAATATAAATGTATAGGTGTACGTCTGTATAATACACTTGCTATCAGATGCTGCAGTAATATAAATGTATAGGTGTACGTCTGTATAATACACTTGCTATCAGATGCTGCAGTAATATAAATGTATAGGTGTACGTCTGTATAATACACTTGCTATCAGATGCTGCAGTAATATAAATGTATAGGTGTACGTCTGTATAATGCACTTGCTATCAGATGCTGCAGTAATATAAATGTATAGGTGTACGTCTGTATAATGCACTTGCTATCAGATGCTGCAGTAATATAAATGTATAGGTGTATGTCTGTATAATGCACTTGCTATCAGATGCTGCAGTAATATAAATGTATAGGTGTACGTCTGTATAATGCACTTGCTATCAGATGCTGCAGTAATATGAGTATGTCTGTATAATGCACTTGCTATCAGATGCTGCAGTAATATGAGTGGATAGGTGTACATCTGTATAATGCACTTGCTATCAGATGCTGCAGTAATATAAATGTATAGGTGTATGTCTGTATAATGCACTTGCTATCAGATGCTGCAGTAATATAAATGTATAAGTGTATGTCTGTATAATGCACTTGCTATCAGATGCTGCAGTAATATAAATGTATAGGTATACGTCAGTATAATGCACTTGCTATCAGATGCTGCAGTAATATAAATGTATAGGTGTATGTCTGTATAATGCACTTGCTATCAGATGCTGCAGTAATATAAATGTATAGCTGTATGTCTGTATAATGCACTTGCTATCAGATGCTGCAGTAATATAAATGTATAGGTGTACGTCTGTATAATGCACTTGCTATCAGATGCTGCAGTAATATAAATGTATAGGTATACGTCAGTATAATGCACTTGCTATCAGATGCTGCAGTAATATAAATGTATAGGTATACGTCAGTATAATGCACTTGCTATCAGATGCTGCAGTAATATAAATGTATAGCTGTACGTCTGTATAATGCACTTGCTATCAGATGCTGCAGTAATATAAATGTATAGCTGTACATCTGTATAATGCACTTGCTATCAGATGCTGCAGTAATATAAATGTATAGGTGTACGTCTGTATAATGCACTTGCTATCAGATGCAGCAGTAATATAAATGTATAGGTGTACGTCTGTATAATGCACTTGCTATCAGATGCTGCAGTAATATAAATGTATAGGTGTACGTCTGTATAATGCACTTGCTATCAGATGCTGCAGTAATATAAATGTATAGGTGTACGTCTGTATAATGCACTTGCTATCAGATGCTGCAGTAATATAAATGTATAGGTGTACGTCTGTATAATGCAATTGCTATCAGATGCTGCAGTAATATAAATGTATAGGTGTACGTCTGTATAATGCACTTGCTATCAGATGCTGCAGTAATATAAATGTATAGGTGTATGTCTGTATAATGCACTTGCTATCAGATGCTGCACTAATATAAGTGTATAGGTGTATGTCTGTATAATGCACTTGCTATCAGATGCTGCAGTAATATAAATGTATAGGTGTACGTCTGTATAATGCACTTGCTATCAGATGCTGCAGTAATATAAATGTATAGCTGTACGTCTGTATAATGCACTTGCTATCAGATGCTGCAGTAATATAAATGTATAGCTGTACGTCTGTATAATGCACTTGCTATCAGATGCTGCAGTAATATAAATGTATAGGTGTATGTCTGTATAATGCACTTGCTATCAGATTCTGCAGTAATATGAATGTATAGCTGTACGTCTGTATAATGCACTTGCTATCAGATGCTGCAGTAATATAAATGTATAGGTGTACGTCTGTATAATGCACTTGCTATCAGATGCTGCAGTAATATGAGTGTATAGCTGTATGTCTGTATAATGCACTTGCTATCAGATGCTGCAGTAATATAAATGTATAGGTGTACATCTGTATAATGCACTTGCTGTCAGATGCTGCAGTAATATAAATGTATAGGTGTACATCTGTATAATGCACTTGCTATCAGATGCTGCAGTAATATAAATGTATAGGTGTACGTCTGTATAATGCACTTGCTATCAGATGCTGCAGTAATATAAGTGTATAGGTGTACGTCTGTATAATGCACTTGCTATCAGATGCTGCAGTAATATGAGTGTATAGGTGTACGTCTGTATAATGCACTTGCTATCAGATGCTGCAGTAATATGAGTGTATAGGTGTATGTCTGTATAATGCACTTGCTATCAGATGCTGCAGTAATATAAATGTATAGGTGTATGTCTGTATAATGCACTTGCTATCAGATGCTGCAGTAATATAAATGTATAGGTGTATGTCTGTATAATGCACTTGCTATCAGATGCTGCAGTAATATAAATGTATAGGTGTACGTCTGTATAATGCACTTGCTATCAGATGCTGCAGTAATATAAATGTATAGGTGTACATCTGTATAATGCACTTGCTATCAGATGCTGCAGTAATATAAATGTATAGGTGTATGTCTGTATAATGCACTTGCTATCAGATGCAGCAGTAATATAAATGTATAGGTGTATGTCTGTATAATGCACTTGCTATCAGATGCTGCAGTAATATAAATGTATAGGTGTATGTCTGTATAATGCACTTGCTATCAGATGCTGCAGTAATATGAGTATTTCTGTATAATACACTTGCTATCAGATGCTGCAGTAATATAAATGTATAGGTGTACGTCTGTATAATGCACTTGCTATCAGATGCTGCAGTAATATAAATGTATAGGTGTACATCTGTATAATGCACTTGCTATCAGATGCTGCAGTAATATAAATGTATAGGTGTATGTCTGTATAATGCACTTGCTATCAGATGCAGCAGTAATATAAATGTATAGGTGTACGTCTGTATAATGTACTTGCTATCAGATGCTGCAGTAATATAAATGTATAGGTGTACATCTGTATAATACACTTGCTGTCAGATGCTGCAGTAATATAAATGTATAGCTGTACATCTGTATAATGCACTTGCTATCAGATGCTGCAGTAATATAAATGTATAGGTGTACGTCTGTATAATGTACTTGCTATCAGATGCTGCAGTAATATAAATGTATAGGTGTATGTCTGTATAATGCACTTGCTATCAGATGCTGCAGTAATATGAGTATGTCTGTATAATACACTTGCTATCAGATGCTGCAGTAATATAAATGTATAGGTGTACGTCTGTATAATGCACTTGCTATCAGATGCTGCAGTAATATAAATGTATAGGTGTACATCTGTATAATGCACTTGCTATCAGATGCTGCAGTAATATAAATGTATAGGTGTACGTCTGTATAATGCACTTGCTATCAGATGCTGCAGTAATATAAATGTATAGGTGTACGTCTGTATAATGCACTTGCTATCAGATGCAGCAGTAATATAAATGTATAGGTGTACGTCTGTATAATGTACTTGCTATCAGATGCTGCAATAATATAAATGTATAGGTGTATGTCTGTATAATGCACTTGCTATCAGATGCTGCAGTAATATGAGTATGTCTGTATAATACACTTGCTATCAGATGCTGCAGTAATATAAATGTATAGGTGTACATCTGTATAATGCACTTGCTGTCAGATGCTGCAGTAATATGAGTGTATAGGAGTACGTCTGTATAATGCACTTGCTATCAGATACTGCAGTAATATAAATGTATAGGTATACGTCAGTATAATGCACTTGCTATCAGATGCTGCAGTAATATAAATGTATAGGTGTATGTCTGTATAATGCACTTGCTGTCAGATGCTGCAGTAATATGAATGTATAGCTGTACGTCTGTATAATTCACTTGCTATCAGATGCTGCAGTAATATGAATGTATAGCTGTACGTCTGTATAATGTACTTGCTATCAGATGCTGCAGTAATATAAATGTATAGGTGTATGTCTGTATAATGCACTTGCTATCAGATGCTGCAGTAATATGAGTGTATAGGTGTACGTCTGTATAATGCACTTGCTATCAGATGCTGCAGTAATATAAATGTATAGGTGTACGTCTGTATAATGCACTTGCTATCAGATGCTGCAGTAATATAAATGTATAGCTGTATGTCTGTATAATGCACTTGCTATCAGATGCTGCAGTATTATAAGTGTATAGGTGTACGTCTGTATAATGTACTTGCTATCAGATGCTGCAGTAATATAAATGTATAGGTGTATGTCTGTATAATGCACTTGCTATCAGATGCTGCAGTAATATGAGTGTATAGGTGTACGTCTGTATAATGCACTTGCTATCAGATGCTGCAGTAATATGAGTGTATAGGTGTACGTCTGTATAATGCACTTGCTATCAGATGCTGCAGTAATATGAGTATGTCTGTATAATGCACTTGCTATCAGATGCTGCAGTAATATAAATGTATAGGTGTACGTCTGTATAATGCACTTGCTATCAGATGCTGCAGTAATATAAATGTATAGCTGTACGTCTGTATAATGCACTTGCTATCAGATGCTGCAGTAATATGAGTGTATAGGTGTACGTCTGTATAATGCACTTGCTATCAGATGCTGCAGTAATATGAGTATGTCTGTATAATGCACTTGCTATCAGATGCTGCAGTAATATAAATGTATAGGTGTACGTCTGTATAATGCACTTGCTATCAGATGCTGCAGTAATATAAATGTATAGCTGTACGTCTGTATAATGCACTTGCTATCAGATGCTGCAGTAATATAAATGTATAGCTGTACGTCTGTATAATGCACTTGCTATCAGATGCTACAGTAATATGAGTGTATAGGTGTACGTCTGTATAATGCACTTGCTATCAGATGCTGCAGTAATATAAATGTATAGGTGTATGTCTGTATAATGCACTTGCTATCAGATGCTGCAGTAATATAAATGTATAGCTGTACGTCTGTATAATGCACTTGCTATCAGATGCTGCAGTAATATAAATGTATAGGTGTACGTCTGTATAATGCACTTGCTATCAGATGCTACAGTAATATGAGTGTATAGGTGTATGTCTGTATAATGCACTTGCTATCAGATGCTACAGTAATATGAGTGTATAGGTGTACGTCTGTATAATGCACTTGCTATCAGATGCTGCAGTAATATAAATGTATAGGTGTACGTCTGTATAATGCACTTGCTATCAGATGCTGCAGTAATATAAATGTATAGCTGTACATCTGTATAATGCACTTGCTATCAGATGCAGCAGTAATATAAATGTATAGGTGTATGTCTGTATAATGCACTTGCTATCAGATGCTGCAGTAATATAAATGTATAGGTGTACGTCTGTATAATGCACTTGCTATCAGATGCTACAGTAATATGAGTGTATAGGTGTATGTCTGTATAATGCACTTGCTATCAGATGCTACAGTAATATGAGTGTATAGGTGTACATCTGTATAATGCACTTGCTATCAGATGCTGCAGTAATATAAATGTATAGCTGTACGTCAGTATAATGCACTTGCTATCAGATGCTGCAGTAATATGAGTGTATAGGTGTATGTCTATATAATGCACTTGCTATCAGATGCTGCAGTAATATGAGTGTATAGGTGTACGTCTGTATAATGCACTTGCTATCAGATGCTGCAGTAATATGAGTGTATAGGTGTACGTCTGTATAATGCACTTGCTATCAGATGCTGCAGTAATATAAATGTATAGCTGTACGTCTGTATAATGCACTTGCTATCAGATGCTGCAGTAATATAAATGTATAGGTGTACGTCTGTATAATGCACTTGCTATCAGATGCTGCAGTAATATAAATGTATAGGTGTATGTCTGTATAATGCACTTGCTATCAGATGCTGCAGTAATATGAGTGTATAGGTGTACGTCTGTATAATGCACTTGCTATCAGATGCTGCAGTAATATAAATGTATAGGTGTACGTCTGTATAATGCACTTGCTATCAGATGCTGCAGTAATATAAATGTATAGCTGTATGTCTGTATAATGCACTTGCTATCAGATGCTGCAGTAATATGAGTGTATAGGTGTACGTCTGTATAATGCGCTTGCTATCAGATGCTGCAGTATTATAAGTGTATAGCTGTATGTCTGTATAATACACTTGCTATCAGATGCTGCAGTAATATAAATGTATAGGTGTATGTCTGTATAATACACTTGCTATCAGATGCTGCAGTAATATGAGTGTATAGGTGTACGTCTGTATAATGCACTTGCTATCAGATGCTGCAGTAATATGAGTGTATAGGTGTACATCTGTATAATGCACTTGCTATCAGATGCTGCAGTAATATAAATGTATAGGTGTACATCTGTATAATGCACTTGCTATCAGATGCTGCAGTAATATGTGTGTATAGGTGTACGTCTGTATAATGCACTTGCTATCAGATGCTGCAGTAATATGAGTGTATAGCTGTACGTCTGTATAATGCACTTGCTATCAGATGCTGCAGTAATATAAATGTATAGGTGTACGTCTGTATAATGCACTTGCTATCAGATGCTGCAGTAATATAAATGTATAGCTGTATGTCTGTATAATGCACTTGCTGTCAGATGCTGCAGTAATATAAATGTATAGGTGTACGTCAGTATAATGCACTTGCTATCAGATGCTGCAGTAATATGAGTGTATAGGTGTACGTCTGTATAATGCACTTGCTATCAGATGCTGCAGTAATATAAATGTATAGCTGTATGTCTGTATAATGCACTTGCTATCAGATGCTGCAGTAATATAAATGTATAGGTGTACGTCTGTATAATGCACTTGCTATCAGATGCTGCAGTAATATAAATGTATAGGTGTACGTCTGTATAATGCACTTGCTATCAGATGCTGCAGTAATATGAGTGTATAGGTGTACGTCTGTATAATGCACTTGCTATCAGATGCAGCAGTAATATAAATGTATAGGTGTATGTCTGTATAATGCACTTGCTATCAGATGCTGCAGTAATATGAGTGTATAGGTGTACGTCTGTATAATGCACTTGCTATCAGATGCTGCAGTAATATAAATGTATAGGTGTACGTCTGTATAATGCACTTGCTATCAGATGCTGCAGTAATATAAATGTATAGCTGTATGTCTGTATAATGCACTTGCTATCAGATGCTGCAGTATTATAAGTGTATAGGTGTACGTCTGTATAATGTACTTGCTATCAGATGCTGCAGTAATATAAATGTATAGGTGTATGTCTGTATAATGCACTTGCTATCAGATGCTGCAGTAATATGAGTGTATAGGTGTACATCTGTATAATGCACTTGCTATCAGATGCTGCAGTAATATGAGTGTATAGGTGTACGTCTGTATAATGCACTTGCTATCAGATGCTGCAGTAATATGAGTATGTCTGTATAATGCACTTGCTATCAGATGCTACAGTAATATGAGTGTATAGGTGTACATCTGTATAATGCACTTGCTATCAGATGCTGCAGTAATATAAATGTATAGCTGTACGTCAGTATAATGCACTTGCTATCAGATGCTGCAGTAATATGAGTGTATAGGTGTATGTCTATATAATGCACTTGCTATCAGATGCTGCAGTAATATGAGTGTATAGGTGTACGTCTGTATAATGCACTTGCTATCAGATGCTGCAGTAATATGAGTGTATAGGTGTACGTCTGTATAATGCACTTGCTATCAGATGCTGCAGTAATATAAATGTATAGCTGTACGTCTGTATAATGCACTTGCTATCAGATGCTGCAGTAATATAAATGTATAGGTGTACGTCTGTATAATGCACTTGCTATCAGATGCTGCAGTAATATAAATGTATAGGTGTATGTCTGTATAATGCACTTGCTATCAGATGCTGCGGTAATATGAGTGTATAGGTGTACGTCTGTATAATGCACTTGCTATCAGATGCTGCAGTAATATAAATGTATAGGTGTACGTCTGTATAATGCACTTGCTATCAGATGCTGCAGTAATATAAATGTATAGCTGTATGTCTGTATAATGCACTTGCTATCAGATGCTGCAGTAATATGAGTGTATACGTGTACGTCTGTATAATGCGCTTGCTATCAGATGCTGCAGTATTATAAGTGTATAGCTGTATGTCTGTATAATACACTTGCTATCAGATGCTGCAGTAATATGAGTGTATAGGTGTACGTCTGTATAATGCACTTGCTATCAGATGCTGCAGTAATATGAGTGTATAGGTGTACATCTGTATAATGCACTTGCTATCAGATGCTGCAGTAATATAAATGTATAGGTGTACATCTGTATAATGCACTTGCTATCAGATGCTGCAGTAATGTGTGTATAGGTGTACGTCTGTATAATGCACTTGCTATCAGATGCTGCAGTAATATGAGTGTATAGCTGTACGTCTGTATAATGCACTTGCTATCAGATGCTGCAGTAATATAAATGTATAGGTGTACGTCTGTATAATGCACTTGCTATCAGATGCTGCAGTAATATAAATGTATAGCTGTATGTCTGTATAATGCACTTGCTGTCAGATGCTGCAGTAATATAAATGTATAGGTGTACGTCAGTATAATGCACTTGCTATCAGATGCTGCAGTAATATGAGTGTATAGGTGTACGTCTGTATAATGCACTTGCTATCAGATGCTGCAGTAATATAAATGTATAGCTGTATGTCTGTATAATGCACTTGCTGTCAGATGCTGCAGTAATATAAATGTATAGGTGTACGTCTGTATAATGCACTTGCTATCAGATGCTGCAGTAATATAAATGTATAGGTGTACGTCTGTATAATGCACTTGCTATCAGATGCTGCAGTAATATGAGTGTATAGGTGTACGTCTGTATAATGCACTTGCTATCAGATGCTGCAGTAATATAAATGTATAGGTGTATGTCTGTATAATGCACTTGCTATCAGATGCTGCAGTAATATGAGTGTATAGGTGTACGTCTGTATAATGCACTTGCTATCAGATGCTGCAGTAATATAAATGTATAGGTGTACGTCTGTATAATGCACTTGCTATCAGATGCTGCAGTAATATAAATGTATAGCTGTATGTCTGTATAATGCACTTGCTATCAGATGCTGCAGTATTATAAGTGTATAGGTGTACGTCTGTATAATGCACTTGCTATCAGATGCTGCAGTAATATAAATGTATAGGTGTATGTCTGTATAATGCACTTGCTATCAGATGCTGCAGTAATATGAGTGTATAGGTGTACATCTGTATAATGCACTTGCTATCAGATGCTGCAGTAATATGAGTGTATAGGTGTACGTCTGTATAATGCACTTGCTATCAGATGCTGCAGTAATATGAGTATGTCTGTATAATGCACTTGCTATCAGATGCTGCAGTAATATAAATGTATAGGTGTACGTCTGTATAATGCACTTGCTATCAGATGCTGCAGTAATATAAATGTATAGCTGTACGTCTGTATAATGCACTTGCTATCAGATGCTGCAGTAATATGAGTGTATAGGTGTACGTCTGTATAATGCACTTGCTATCAGATGCTGCAGTAATATGAGTATGTCTGTATAATGCACTTGCTATCAGATGCTGCAGTAATATAAATGTATAGGTGTACGTCTGTATAATGCACTTGCTATCAGATGCTGCAGTAATATAAATGTATAGCTGTACGTCTGTATAATGCACTTGCTATCAGATGCTGCAGTAATATAAATGTATAGCTGTACGTCTGTATAATGCACTTGCTATCAGATGCTACAGTAATATGAGTGTATAGGTGTATGTCTGTATAATGCACTTGCTATCAGATGCTGCAGTAATATAAATGTATAGGTGTATGTCTGTATAATGCACTTGCTATCAGATGCTGCAGTAATATAAATGTATAGCTGTACGTCTGTATAATGCACTTGCTATCAGATGCTGCAGTAATATAAATGTATAGGTGTACGTCTGTATAATGCACTTGCTATCAGATGCTACAGTAATATGAGTGTATAGGTGTATGTCTGTATAATGCACTTGCTATCAGATGCTACAGTAATATGAGTGTATAGGTGTACGTCTGTATAATGCACTTGCTATCAGATGCTGCAGTAATATAAATGTATAGGTGTACGTCTGTATAATGCACTTGCTATCAGATGCTGCAGTAATATAAATGTATAGCTGTACATCTGTATAATGCACTTGCTATCAGATGCAGCAGTAATATAAATGTATAGGTGTATGTCTGTATAATGCACTTGCTATCAGATGCTGCAGTAATATAAATGTATAGGTGTACGTCTGTATAATGCACTTGCTATCAGATGCTACAGTAATATGAGTGTATAGGTGTATGTCTGTATAATGCACTTGCTATCAGATGCTACAGTAATATGAGTGTATAGGTGTACATCTGTATAATGCACTTGCTATCAGATGCTGCAGTAATATAAATGTATAGCTGTACGTCAGTATAATGCACTTGCTATCAGATGCTGCAGTAATATGAGTGTATAGGTGTATGTCTATATAATGCACTTGCTATCAGATGCTGCAGTAATATAAATGTATAGGTGTATGTCTGTATAATACACTTGCTATCAGATGCTGCAGTAATATGAGTGTATAGGTGTACGTCTGTATAATGCACTTGCTATCAGATGCTGCAGTAATATGAGTGTATAGGTGTACATCTGTATAATGCACTTGCTATCAGATGCTGCAGTAATATAAATGTATAGGTGTACATCTGTATAATGCACTTGCTATCAGATGCTGCAGTAATATGTGTGTATAGGTGTACGTCTGTATAATGCACTTGCTATCAGATGCTGCAGTAATATGAGTGTATAGCTGTACGTCTGTATAATGCACTTGCTATCAGATGCTGCAGTAATATAAATGTATAGGTGTACGTCTGTATAATGCACTTGCTATCAGATGCTGCAGTAATATAAATGTATAGCTGTATGTCTGTATAATGCACTTGCTGTCAGATGCTGCAGTAATATAAATGTATAGGTGTACGTCAGTATAATGCACTTGCTATCAGATGCTGCAGTAATATGAGTGTATAGGTGTACGTCTGTATAATGCACTTGCTATCAGATGCTGCAGTAATATAAATGTATAGCTGTATGTCTGTATAATGCACTTGCTGTCAGATGCTGCAGTAATATAAATGTATAGGTGTACGTCTGTATAATGCACTTGCTATCAGATGCTGCAGTAATATAAATGTATAGGTGTACGTCTGTATAATGCACTTGCTATCAGATGCTGCAGTAATATGAGTGTATAGGTGTACGTCTGTATAATGCACTTGCTATCAGATGCTGCAGTAATATAAATGTATAGGTGTATGTCTGTATAATGCACTTGCTATCAGATGCTGCAGTAATATGAGTGTATAGGTGTACGTCTGTATAATGCACTTGCTATCAGATGCTGCAGTAATATAAATGTATAGGTGTACGTCTGTATAATGCACTTGCTATCAGATGCTGCAGTAATATAAATGTATAGCTGTATGTCTGTATAATGCACTTGCTATCAGATGCTGCAGTATTATAAGTGTATAGGTGTACGTCTGTATAATGTACTTGCTATCAGATGCTGCAGTAATATAAATGTATAGGTGTATGTCTGTATAATGCACTTGCTATCAGATGCTGCAGTAATATGAGTGTATAGGTGTACATCTGTATAATGCACTTGCTATCAGATGCTGCAGTAATATGAGTGTATAGGTGTACGTCTGTATAATGCACTTGCTATCAGATGCTGCAGTAATATGAGTATGTCTGTATAATGCACTTGCTATCAGATGCTGCAGTAATATAAATGTATAGGTGTACGTCTGTATAATGCACTTGCTATCAGATGCTGCAGTAATATAAATGTATAGCTGTACGTCTGTATAATGCACTTGCTATCAGATGCTGCAGTAATATGAGTGTATAGGTGTACGTCTGTATAATGCACTTGCTATCAGATGCTGCAGTAATATGAGTATGTCTGTATAATGCACTTGCTATCAGATGCTGCAGTAATATAAATGTATAGGTGTACGTCTGTATAATGCACTTGCTATCAGATGCTGCAGTAATATAAATGTATAGGTGTACGTCTGTATAATGCACTTGCTATCAGATGCTGCAGTAATATAAATGTATAGCTGTACGTCTGTATAATGCACTTGCTATCAGATGCTACAGTAATATGAGTGTATAGGTGTATGTCTGTATAATGCACTTGCTATCAGATGCTGCAGTAATATAAATGTATAGGTGTATGTCTGTATAATGCACTTGCTATCAGATGCTGCAGTAATATAAATGTATAGCTGTACGTCTGTATAATGCACTTGCTATCAGATGCTGCAGTAATATAAATGTATAGGTGTACGTCTGTATAATGCACTTGCTATCAGATGCTACAGTAATATGAGTGTATAGGTGTATGTCTGTATAATGCACTTGCTATCAGATGCTACATTAATATGAGTGTATAGGTGTACGTCTGTATAATGCACTTGCTATCAGATGCTGCAGTAATATAAATGTATAGGTGTACGTCTGTATAATGCACTTGCTATCAGATGCTGCAGTAATATAAATGTATAGCTGTACATCTGTATAATGCACTTGCTATCAGATGCAGCAGTAATATAAATGTATAGGTGTATGTCTGTATAATGCACTTGCTATCAGATGCTGCAGTAATATAAATGTATAGGTGTACGTCTGTATAATGCACTTGCTATCAGATGCTACAGTAATATGAGTGTATAGGTGTATGTCTGTATAATGCACTTGCTATCAGATGCTACAGTAATATGAGTGTATAGGTGTACATCTGTATAATGCACTTGCTATCAGATGCTGCAGTAATATAAATGTATAGCTGTACGTCAGTATAATGCACTTGCTATCAGATGCTGCAGTAATATGAGTGTATAGGTGTATGTCTATATAATGCACTTGCTATCAGATGCTGCAGTAATATGAGTGTATAGGTGTACGTCTGTATAATGCACTTGCTATCAGATGCTGCAGTAATATGAGTGTATAGGTGTACGTCTGTATAATGCACTTGCTATCAGATGCTGCAGTAATATAAATGTATAGCTGTACGTCTGTATAATGCACTTGCTATCAGATGCTGCAGTAATATAAATGTATAGGTGTACGTCTGTATAATGCACTTGCTATCAGATGCTGCAGTAATATAAATGTATAGGTGTATGTCTGTATAATGCACTTGCTATCAGATGCTGCAGTAATATGAGTGTATAGGTGTACGTCTGTATAATGCACTTGCTATCAGATGCTGCAGTAATATAAATGTATAGGTGTACGTCTGTATAATGCACTTGCTATCAGATGCTGCAGTAATATAAATGTATAGCTGTATGTCTGTATAATGCACTTGCTATCAGATGCTGCAGTAATATGAGTGTATAGGTGTACGTCTGTATAATGCGCTTGCTATCAGATGCTGCAGTATTATAAGTGTATAGCTGTATGTCTGTATAATACACTTGCTATCAGATGCTGCAGTAATATAAATGTATAGGTGTATGTCTGTATAATACACTTGCTATCAGATGCTGCAGTAATATGAGTGTATAGGTGTACGTCTGTATAATGCACTTGCTATCAGATGCTGCAGTAATATGAGTGTATAGGTGTACATCTGTATAATGCACTTGCTATCAGATGCTGCAGTAATATAAATGTATAGGTGTACATCTGTATAATGCACTTGCTATCAGATGCTGCAGTAATATGTGTGTATAGGTGTACGTCTGTATAATGCACTTGCTATCAGATGCTGCAGTAATATGAGTGTATAGCTGTACGTCTGTATAATGCACTTGCTATCAGATGCTGCAGTAATATAAATGTATAGGTGTACGTCTGTATAATGCACTTGCTATCAGATGCTGCAGTAATATAAATGTATAGCTGTATGTCTGTATAATGCACTTGCTGTCAGATGCTGCAGTAATATAAATGTATAGGTGTACGTCAGTATAATGCACTTGCTATCAGATGCTGCAGTAATATGAGTGTATAGGTGTACGTCTGTATAATGCACTTGCTATCAGATGCTGCAGTAATATAAATGTATAGCTGTATGTCTGTATAATGCACTTGCTGTCAGATGCTGCAGTAATATAAATGTATAGGTGTACGTCTGTATAATGCACTTGCTATCAGATGCTGCAGTAATATAAATGTATAGGTGTACGTCTGTATAATGCACTTGCTATCAGATGCTGCAGTAATATGAGTGTATAGGTGTACGTCTGTATAATGCACTTGCTATCAGATGCAGCAGTAATATAAATGTATAGGTGTATGTCTGTATAATGCACTTGCTATCAGATGCTGCAGTAATATGAGTGTATAGGTGTACGTCTGTATAATGCACTTGCTATCAGATGCTGCAGTAATATAAATGTATAGGTGTACGTCTGTATAATGCACTTGCTATCAGATGCTGCAGTAATATAAATGTATAGCTGTATGTCTGTATAATGCACTTGCTGTCAGATGCTGCAGTAATATAAATGTATAGGTGTACGTCTGTATAATGCACTTGCTATCAGATGCTGCAGTAATATAAATGTATAGGTGTACGTCTGTATAATGCACTTGCTATCAGATGCTGCAGTAATATGAGTGTATAGGTGTACGTCTGTATAATGCACTTGCTATCAGATGCAGCAGTAATATAAATGTATAGGTGTATGTCTGTATAATGCACTTGCTATCAGATGCTGCAGTAATATGAGTGTATAGGTGTATGTCTGTATAATGCACTTGCTATCAGATGCTGCAGTAATATAAATGTATAGGTGTACGTCTGTATAATGCACTTGCTATCAGATGCTGCAGTAATATAAATGTATAGGTGTATGTCTGTATAATGCACTTGCTATCAGATGCTGCAGTAATATGAGTATGTCTGTATAATGCACTTGCTGTCAGATGCTGCAGTAATATAAATGTATAGGTGTACGTCTGTATAATGCACTTGCTATCAGATGCTGCAGTAATATGAGTGTATAGGTGTATGTCTGTATAATGCACTTGCTATCAGATGCTGCAGTAATATAAATGTATAGGTGTACATCTGTATAATGCACTTGCTATCAGATGCAGCAGTAATATAAATGTATAGGTGTATGTCTGTATAATGCACTTGCTATCAGATGCTGCAGTAATATAAATGTATAGCTGTACGTCTGTATAATGCACTTGCTATCAGATGCTGCAGTAATATAAATGTATAGGTGTACGTCTGTATAATGCAATTGCTATCAGATGCTGCAGTAATATGAGTGTATAGGTGTATGTCTGTATAATGCACTTGCTATCAGATGCTGCAGTAATATAAATGTATAGGTGTACGTCTGTATAATGCACTTGCTATCAGATGCTGCAGTAATATGAGTGTATAGGTGTATGTCTGTATAATGCACTTGCTATCAGATGCAGCAGTAATATAAATGTATAGGTATACGTCTGTATAATGCACTTGCTATCAGATACTGCAGTAATATAAATGTATAGGTGTATGTCTGTATAATGCACTTGCTATCAGATGCTGCAGTAATATAAATGTATAGGTGTATGTCTGTATAATGCACTTGCTATCAGATGCAGCAGTAATATAAATGTATAGGTATACGTCTGTATAATGCACTTGCTATCAGATGCTGCAGTAATATAAATGTATAGGTGTATGTCTGTATAATGCACTTGCTATCAGATGCTGCAGTAATATGAGTGTATAGGTGTATGTCTGTATAATGCACTTGCTATCAGATGCAGCAGTAATATAAATGTATAGGTGTACGTCTGTATAATGCACTTGCTATCAGATGCTGCAGTAATATGAGTGTATAGGTGTACGTCTGTATAATACACTTGCTATCAGATGCTGCAGTAATATAAATGTATAGGTGTACGTCTGTATAATGCACTTGCTATCAGATGCTGCAGTAATATAAATGTATAGCTGTATGTTTGTATAATGCACTTGCTATCAGATGCTGCAGTAATATAAATGTATAGGTGTACGTCTGTATAATGCACTTGCTATCAGATGCTGCAGTAATATAAATGTATAGCTGTACGTCTGTATAATGCACTTGCTGTCAGATGCTGCAGTAATATAAATGTATAGGTGTACGTCTGTATAATGCACTTGCTATCAGATGCTGCAGTAATATAAATGTATAGGTGTACGTCTGTATAATGCACTTGCTATCAGATGCTGCAGTAATATAAATGTATAGGTGTACGTCTGTATAATACACTTGCTATCAGATGCTGCAGTAATATGAGTGTATAGGTGTACGTCTGTATAATGCACTTGCTATCAGATGCTGCAGTAATATAAATGTATAGGTGTATGTCTGTATAATGCACTTGCTATCAGATGCAGCAGTAATATAAATGTATAGGTATACGTCAGTATAAGGCACTTGCTATCAGATGCTGCAGTAATATAAATGTATAGGTGTACGTCTGTATAATGCACTTGCTATCAGATGCTGCAGTAATATGAGTGTATAGGTGTACGTCTGTATAATGCACTTGCTATCAGATGCTGCAGTAATATAAATGTATAGGTGTACGTCTGTATAATGCACTTGCTATCAGATGCTGCAGTAATATGAGTGTATAGGTGTTCGTCTGTATAATGCACTTGCTATCAGATGCTGCAGTAATATGAGTGTATAGGTATATGTCTGTATAATGCACTTGCTATCAGATGCTGCAGTAATATGAGTGTATAGGTGTACGTCTGTATAATGCACTTGCTATCAGATGCTGCAGTAATATAAATGTATAGGTGTACGTCTGTATAATGCACTTGCTATCAGATGCTGCATTAATATAAATGTATAGGTGTACATTTGTATAATGCACTTGCTATCAGATGCTGCAGTAATATGAGTGTATAGGTGTACGTCTGTATAATACACTTGCTATCAGATGCTGCAGTAATATGAGTGTATAGGTGTATGTCTGTATAATGCACTTGCTATCAGATGCTGCATTAATATAAATGTATAGGTGTACATTTGTATAATGCACTTGCTATCAGATGCTGCAGTAATATGAGTGTATAGGTGTATGTCTGTATAATGCACTTGTTATCAGATGCTGCAGTAATATTGTTACGGTTGCCTCCAGGCTGGCTGGAAGTTGGACCGTAGAAAAGGATGCTCCTAGCGCTCCCCAAAGGAGCAGCAGCACCGTAGACACTATAATTACTGCGTAGCCACCATAAGTAATCAGACTCTATGAACCACCGCTGCTGGGCTGGTATCTCGCCGTCTGCTCTGCGCCCTGGACCTACAACCAGGCTCCAGTAGGTGAACCTCTTCCTTCAGTAGCAATCCCTGTAGCTAAGGGAGTATGAAAAACATAGCAATCCCTGTAGTGATATAAGCTGTATCCTACAAACATGAGTCAAAGCTTCAAGTTAGAGGGTCAGAATAGGTCTCAGATGTGCTGGAGCACACAGCCTGCTTTTTATTGAGGTTACATGCAAACAGGACACTCTCAGGGGGAGGCATAAAATCCCCCATCACACATTTGATATTAGATAGAGAGACACTCCCTTTGACAGGCCACAACATTTACTTCAGCAGATAACATTACACACAATAAAACAATGCAGTCCACCTTATCAATACTAGTCTGATTAGACAATGGGAAAGTTTTATCACTAAACCTAATTAGAGCTGATCCCAGCAAACTTGTATTTAGAATAGGTTTCTTGAAGCTGAACAAAATTTAACTCTTTAGTTCTGACCGAAGGGTCTGTCACATAGCACTTAATGGCACACAATGAAAACCAATGCCTCTGTAACAGTGCTCCCCCTCTGTGGAACATAATGCCTGTGTGGCACCTGGCTTAGCAAGTCCCATTCACTGAACCAAGTGGGAGAAAGCCAGGGACAAGCTATTTTACAGGTCTGGGGACATAGTCTTAAAGGGGCATTGTTCACCAAAGTCACAATATGTCCCCAGACGGTTCTTAAAGGGCCATACACACCCAATAAAAGTTAATATGTTCTCAGGGGCACAATCTTCCAGGGGCCATAGTCATGAGGAAGGAGGCTGGCAAATAGGCTTCTCCAAAATCCAGGGAAGCAGGGCAATTTTCCATTTAATTTTCCATTTAAAGGGCCAGTTACAAATAGCAGTTTGTAACATATCTCCCCTTTTGGAGGGAGACTAACCAGGCACCTGACCTTCTGTCGGTCAGTGCCTAAGTTAGTCTCGTAACCCACCCACAAATAAACGTTAGCAGCAAAGTAGCCCCCCCACAATAAGTAGTACTGGCCTGTAGGTTCCAGGTTATAGGATGAAAGTGTAGCATCCTCTGCCTTCCTGGCGCAGCTGGGCAAATAGCTGATGGTACTTGGGGGGCAGAGGCCAGCGGCACTCTGCCCTGGTGCCAGCGCTTCTGCTGGGGTGAGGGGTTTGCAGGCCAGACCTGTAACAAGGGGGTCTGTAGGGCAGAGGCCAGCAGCGCTCTGTCCTGATGCCAGCTCTTCTGCTGGGGGAATTGGGGCATAGTCCTGCCCGGTGGCAAAGGGAACGTGGGGGTCAGTGGGGGTTAACATCTCCACTGTTAACCCTGGGCCCAAGTTAGGAGTTAGCTGGGGAGGGGGAGATTGGCTTACCTCCTCCTCCTGATACTCCGGTGGCCGTTGGGAAGGGAGGTCGATGCTCTCCGCTTCCTGTGGAACATGCTGCGGCTGGGGAGAGAGACCGGTTGTCTCCTCTCCCTGGAAGGCACACTCCGGCTGGGGAGGGAGGTCGATGCTCTCCCCTCCCTGTAGCTGGGTCTGTCGCTGGGGATCTGGGTCGCCTGCCCAGCATCCCTGTAGGGCCGGTAGAGAGACTGCGGTCCCATCTCCACCTGCCTGCTGGGGGTCCTCCCAGGACCAGTCTATGAGGCCTGCTGCCTCTGGTATCTCTGGTTGGGGAAGGAGACTGGTTGTCTCTTCCCTCTGCACGGTATACTGCTGCTGGGGATGGAGGTCGCTGCTCTCCTCTCCCTGTAACTCCGGCTGCCGCTGGGGAGGGAGGTCGTTGCTCTCCGCTCCCTGTGACTCACTTTCTCGCTGGAGACCAGGTGTCCATACCCTCAAACTCCACAGTTGGCGCTCAAAGGCTCGTGCCGCTTTGTTCTCCGTATCCAATTCCCGGATGATGCGACTGACTACCTCCTGCGCAGGGTCTGGACCATATCGGACTAGCCGCCTCTTTACCTCTGGAACGAAATCCGCGCCCTCATAGCGACGGATCCGGTTGAGGTGATCTTCACATGGTTCTGACCAGTATCTTGTCAGCTCCATGCTGCTGTAAGTAGGGACGCTGCGCAGTGGCTAGCGTTGCCCTCAATTACTCTCCTACGATACCAGTGCTGTTGTGGTGCTGCTCCTTGCGCTAGGACGCCAATCCCACCGCTGCCGCCAAATGTTACGGTTGCCTCCAGGCTGGCTGGAAGTTGGACCGTAGAAAAGGATGCTCCTAGCGCTCCCCAAAGGAGCAGCAGCACCGTAGACACTATAATTACTGCGTAGCCACCATAAGTAATCAGACTCTATGAACCACCGCTGCTGGGCTGGTATCTCGCCGTCTGCTCTGCGCCCTGGACCTACAACCAGGCTCCAGTAGGTGAACCTCTTCCTTCTGTAGCAATCCCTGTAGCTAAGGGAGTATGAAAAACATAGCAATCCCTGTAGTGATATAAGCTGTATCCTACAAACATGAGTCAAAGCTTCAAGTTAGAGGGTCAGAATAGGTCTCAGATGTGCTGGAGCACACAGCCTGCTTTTTATTGAGGTTACATGCAAACAGGACACTCTCAGGGGGAGGCATAAAATCCCCCATCACACATTTGATATTAGATAGAGAGACACTCCCTTTGACAGGCCACAACATTTACTTCAGCAGATAACATTACACACAATAAAACAATGCAGTCCACCTTATCAATACTAGTCTGATTAGACAATGGGAAAGTTTTATCACTAAACCTAATTAGAGCTGATCCCAGCAAACTTGTATTTAGAATAGGTTTCTTGAAGCTGAACAAAATTTAACTCTTTAGTTCTGACCGAAGGGTCTGTCACATAGCACTTAATGGCACACAATGAAAACCAATGCCTCTGTAACAGTGCTCCCCCTCTGTGGAACATAATGCCTGTGTGGCACCTGGCTCAGCAAGTCCCATTCACTGAACCAAGTGGGAGAAAGCCAGGGACAAGCTATTTTACAGGTCTGGGGACATAGTCTTAAAGGGGCATTGTTCACCAAAGTCACAATATGTCCCCAGACGGTTCTTAAAGGGCCATACACACCCAATAAAAGTTAATATGTTCTCAGGGGCACAATCTTCCAGGGGCCATAGTCATGAGGAAGGAGGCTGGCAAATAGGCTTCTCCAAAATCCAGGGAAGCAGGGCAATTTTCCATTTAATTTTCCATTTAAAGGGCCAGTTACAAATAGCAGTTTGTAACAAATATAAATGTATATATCTACATCTGTATAATGCACTTGCTGTCAGATGCTGCAGTAATATGAATGTATAGCTGTACGTCTGTATAATGCACTTGCTATCAGATGCTGCAGTAATATGAGTGTATAGGTGTATGTCTGTATAATGCACTTGCTATCATATGCTGCAGTAATATAAATGTATAGCTGTACGTCTGTATAATGCACTTGCTATCAGATGCTGCAGTAATATAAATGTATAGCTGTACGTCTGTATAATGCACTTGCTATCAGATGCTGCAGTAATATAAATGTATAGGTGTACGTCAGTATAATGCACTTGCTATCAGATGCTGCAGTAATATAAATGTATAGGTGTACGTCTGTATAATGCACTTGCTATCAGATGCTGCAGTAATATAAATGTATAGGTGTACGTCTGTATAATGCACTTGCTATCAGATGCTGCAGTAATATAAATGTATAGGTGTACGTCTGTATAATGCACTTGCTATCAGATGCTGCAGTAATATGAGTGTATAGGTGTACGTCTGTATAATGCACTTGCTATCAGATGCTGCAGTAATATAAATGTATAGCTGTATGTCTGTATAATGCACTTGCTATCAGATGCTGCAGTAATATAAATGTATAGCTGTACGTCTGTATAATGCACTTGCTATCAGATGCTGCAGTAATATAAATGTATAGGTGTACGTCTGTATAATGCACTTGCTATCAGATGCTGCAGTAATATAAATGTATAGGTGTATGTCTGTATAATGCACTTGCTATCAGATGCTGCAGTAATATGAGTGTATAGGTGTACGTCTGTATAATGCACTTGCTATCAGATGCTGCAGTAATATAAATGTATAGGTGTACGTCAGTATAATGCACTTGCTATCAGATGCTGCAGTAATATGAGTGTATAGGTGTATGTCTGTATAATGCACTTGCTATCAGATGCAGCAGTAATATAAATGTATAGGTGTACGTCTGTATAATGCACTTGCTATCTGATGCTGCAGTAATATAAATGTATAGGTGTACGTCTGTATAATACACTTGCTATCAGAGGCTGCAGTAATATAAATGTATAGGTGTACGTCTGTATAATGCACTTGCTATCAGATGCTGCAGTAATATAAATGTATAGCTGTACATCTGTATAATGCACTTGCTATCAGATGCTGCAGTAATATAAATGTATAGGTGTATGTCAGTATAATGCACTTGCTATCAGATGCTGCAGTAATATGAATGTATAGCTGTACGTCTGTATAATGCACTTGCTATCAGATGCTGCAGTAATATGAGTGTATAGGTGTACGTCTGTATAATGCACTTGCTGTCAGATGCTGCAGTAATATAAATGTATAGGTGTACGTCTGTATAATGCACTTGCTATCAGATGCTGCAGTAATATAAATGTATAGGTGTACATCTGTATAATGCACTTGCTATCAGATGCTGCAGTAATATAAATGTATAGCTGTACGTCTGTATAATGCACTTGCTATCAGATGCTGCAGTAATATGAGTGTATAGCTGTACGTCTGTATAATACACTTGCTATCAGATGCTGCAGTAATATAAATGTATAGGTGTACGTCTGTATAATGCACTTGCTATCAGATGCTGCAGTAATATAAATGTATAGCTGTACGTCAGTATAATGCACTTGCTATCAGATGCTGCAGTAATATGAGTGTATAGGTGTATGTCTGTATAATGCACTTGCTATCAGATGCTGCAGTAATATAAATGTATAGCTGTACGTCAGTATAATGCACTTGCTATCAGATGCTGCAGTAATATGAGTGTATAGGTGTATGTCTATATAATGCACTTGCTATCAGATGCTGCAGTAATATAAATGTATAGGTGTATGTCTATATAATGCACTTGCTATCAGATGCTGCAGTAATATGAGTATGTCTGTATAATGCACTTGCTATCAGATGCTGCAGTAATATAAATGTATAGGTGTACGTCAGTATAATGCACTTGCTATCAGATGCTGCAGTAATATGAGTGTATAGGTGTATGTCTGTATAATGCACTTGCTATCAGATGCTACAGTAATATAAATGTATAGGTGTACGTCTGTATAATGCACTTGCTATCAGATGCTGCAGTAATATAAATGTATAGGTGTACATCTGTATAATGCACTTGCTATCAGATGCTGCAGTAATATAAATGTATAGCTGTACGTCTGTATAATGCACTTGCTATCAGATGCTGCAGTAATATGAGTGTATAGGTGTATGTCTGTATAATGCACTTGCTATCAGATGCTGCAGTAATATAAATGTATAGGTGTACGTCTGTATAATGCACTTGCTATCAGATGCAGCAGTAATATAAATGTATAGGTGTACGTCTGTATAATGCACTTGCTATCAGATGCTGCAGTAATATAAATGTATAGGTGTATGTCTGTATAATGCACTTGCTATCAGATGCTGCAGTAATATGAGTGTATAGCTGTACATCTGTATAATGCACTTGCTATCAGATGCTGCAGTAATATAAATGTATAGGTGTACGTCAGTATAATGCACTTGCTATCAGATGCTGCAGTAATATGAGTGTATAGGTGTATGTCTGTATAATGCACTTGCTATCAGATGCTGCAGTAATATAAATGTATAGGTGTACGTCTGTATAATGCACTTGCTATCAGATGCTGCAGTAATATAAATGTATAGGTGTATGTCTGTATAATGCACTTGCTATCAGATGCTGCAGTAATATAAATGTATAGGTGTACGTCTGTATAATGCACTTGCTATCAGATGCTGCAGTAATATGAGTGTATATCTGTATGTCTGTATAATGCACTTGCTATCAGATGCTGCAGTAATATGAGTGTATAGGTGTATGTCTGTATAATGCACTTGCTATCAGATGCTGCAGTAATATGAGTGTATAGGTGTACGTCTGTATAATGCACTTGCTATCAGATGCTGCAGTAATATGAGTGTATAGGTGTTCGTCTGTATAATGCACTTGCTATCAGATGCTGCAGTAATATGAGTGTATAGGTATATGTCTGTATAATGCACTTGCTATCAGATGCTGCAGTAATATAAATGTATAGGTGTACGTCAGTATAATGCACTTGCTATCAGATGCAGCAGTAATATAAATGTATAGGTTAGGGTTGCCACCTCAGCCATGTTTTCCTGGACACTTATGAGTTACACATGCTGCAGGGTGTGCAGGGAGGAACGTGTATTGTGTTTCTAGACAGCACTATTCATATTCCTCCCTGCACACCCTGCAGCATGTGTAACTTATAAGTGTTCTGTATTTTAAGGGACAGGTGGCAACCCTAGTATAGGTGTACGTCTGTATAATGCACTTGCTATCAGATGCTGCAGTAATATAAATGTATAGGTGTACGTCTGTATAATGCACTTGCTATCAGATGCTGCAGTAATATAAATGTATAGGTGTACGTCTGTATAATGCACTTGCTATCAGATGCTGCAGTAATATAAATGTATAGGTGTACGTCTGTATAATGCACTTGCTATCAGATGCTGCAGTAATATGAGTATATAGGTGTACGTCTGTATAATACACTTGCTATCAGATGCTGCAGTAATATAAATGTATAGGTGTACGTCTGTATAATGCACTTGCTATCAGATGCTGCAGTAATATAAATGTATAGGTGTACATCTGTATAATGCACTTGCTATCAGATGCTGCAGTAATATAAATGTATAGGTGTACATCTGTATAATGCACTTGCTATCAGATGCTACAGTAATATGAGTGTATAGGTGTACGTCTGTATAATACACTTGCTATCAGAGGCTGCAGTAATATAAATGTATAGGTGTACGTCAGTATAATGCACTTGCTATCAGATTCTGCAGTAATATGAATGTATAGCTGTACGTCTGTATAATGCACTTGCTATCAGATGCTGCAGTAATATAAATGTATAGGTGTACGTCTGTATAATGCACTTGCTATCAGATGCTGCAGTAATATGAGTGTATAGCTGTACGTCTGTATAATGCACTTGCTATCAGATGCTGCAGTAATATAAATGTATAGGTATACGTCAGTATAAGGCACTTGCTATCAGATGCTGCAGTAATATGAGTGTATAGGTGTACGTCTGTATAATGCACTTGCTATCAGATGCTGCAGTAATATATATGTATAGGTGTACGTCTGTATAATGCACTTGCTATCAGATGCTGCAGTAATATAAATGTATAGCTGTACGTCAGTATAATGCACTTGCTATCAGATTCTGCAGTAATATGAATGTATAGCTGTACGTCTGTATAATGCACTTGCTATCATATGCTGCAGTAATATAAATGTATAGGTGTACGTCTGTATAATGCACTTGCTATCAGATACTGCAGTAATATGAGTGTATAGCTGTACATCTGTATAATGCACTTGCTATCAGATGCTGCAGTAATATAAATGTATAGGTGTACGTCAGTATAATGCACTTGCTATCAGATGCTGCAGTAATATAAATGTATAGGTGTATGTCTGTATAATGCACTTGCTATCAGATGCTGCAGTAATATAAATGTATAGGTGTACGTCTGTATAATACACTTGCTATCAGATGCTGCAGTAATATAAATGTATAGCTGTACGTCTGTATAATACACTTGCTATCAGATGCTGCAGTAATATAAATGTATAGCTGTATGTTTGTATAATGCACTTGCTATCAGATGCTGCAGTAATATGAGTGTATAGCTGTACGTCTGTATAATACACTTGCTATCAGATGCTGCAGTAATATAAATGTATAGGTGTACGTCTGTATAATACACTTGCTATCAGATTCTGCAGTAATATAAATGTATAGGTGTACGTCTGTATAATGCACTTGCTATCAGATGCTGCAGTAATATAAATGTATAGGTGTACTTCTGTATAATGCACTTGCTATCAGATGCTGCAGTAATATAAATGTATAGCTGTACGTCTGTATAATGCACTTGCTATCAGATGCTGCAGTAATATAAATGTATAGCTGTACGTCTGTATAATGCACTTGCTATCAGATGCTGCAGTAATATGAGTATGTCTGTATAATGCACTTGCTATCAGATGCTGCAGTAATATGAATGTATAGCTGTACGTCTGTATAATGCACTTGCTATCAGATGCTGCAGTAATATAAATGTATAGGTGTAAGTCTGTATAATGCACTTGCTATCAGATGCTGCAGTAATATAAATGTATAGGTGTACGTCTGTATAATGCACTTGCTATCAGATGCTGCAGTAATATAAATGTATAGGTGTACGTCTGTATAATGCACTTGCTATCAGATGCTGCAGTAATATAAATGTATAGCTGTACGTCTGTATAATGCACTTGCTATCAGATGCTGCAGTAATATAAATGTATAGGTGTACATCAGTATAATGCACTTGCTATCAGATGCTGCAGTAATATGAGTGTATAGGTGTACGTCTGTATAATGCACTTGCTATCAGATGCTGCAGTAATATAAATGTATAGGTATACGTCTGTATAATGCACTTGCTATCAGATGCTGCAGTAATATAAATGTATAGGTGTACGTCTGTATAATGCACTTGCTATCAGATACTGCAGTAATATAAATGTATAGGTGTACGTCTGTATAATGCACTTGCTATCAGATGCTGCAGTAATATAAATGTATAGGTGTACGTCTGTATAATGCACTTGCTATCAGATGCTGCAGTAATATGAGTGTATAGGTGTATGTCTGTATAATGCACTTGCTATCAGATGCTGCAGTAATATGAGTGTATAGGTGTACGTCTGTATAATGCACTTGCTATCAGATGCTGCAGTAATATGAGTGTATAGGTGTACGTCTGTATAATGCACTTGCTATCAGATGCAGCAGTAATATAAATGTATAGGTGTATGTCTGTATAATGCACTTGCTATCAGATGCAGCAGTAATATAAATGTATAGGTATACGTCAGTATAAGGCACTTGCTATCAGATGCTGCAGTAATATAAATGTATAGGTATACGTCAGTATAAGGCACTTGCTATCAGATGCTGCAGTAATATACACATTGTCCCCTCTCACACCCAGTCACACACATTCCCACGCTATACTACAGCTTCACCTGCCATTCCACCCATTCCAGTCTCACTTGTTCGTACCAGTCAGACCCGGCTCTCTCCTGACTGGGAAAAAAGCTGCCAGAGCAGTTTGTGAACAGAGTTTATCAAGTTTAATAAATTAAACACAGGGATGGTGAGCATAAGTCTTACACGGCGGCACTGAGGAGCGTCAGTCTTACATGGGGGGCACTGAGGAGCATAAGTCTTACATGGGGGCACTGAGGAGCGTAAGTCTTACATGGGGGGCACTGAGGAGCGTCAGTCTTACATGGGGGCACTGAGGAGCATAAGTCTTACATGGGGGCACTGAGGAGCGTCAGTCTTACATGGGGGCACTGAGGAGGATCAGTCTTACATGGGGGGCACTGAGGAGCATAAGTCTTACATGGGGGCACTGAGGAGCATAAGTCTTACATGGGGGGCACTGAGGAGCATAAGTCTTACATGGGGGCACTGAGGAGCGTAAGTCTTACATGGGGGGCACTGAGGAGCGTAAGTCTTACATGGGGGGCACTGAGGAGGGTCAGTCTTACATGGGGGGCACTGAGGAGCGTAAGTCTTACATGGGGGGCACTGAGGAGGATCAGTCTTACATGGGGGGCACTGAGGAGCGTAAGTCTTACATGGGGGGCACTGAGGAGCGTAAGTCTACATGGGGGGCACTGAGGAGCGTAAGTCTTACATGGGGGCACTGAGGAGGGTCAGTCTTACATGGGGGGCACTGAGGAGGATCAGTCTTACATGGGGGGCACTGAGGAGGATCAGTCTTACATGGGGGGCACTGAGGAGCATAAGTCTTACATGGGGGGCACTGAGGAGCGTAAGTCTTACATGGGGGCACTGAGGAGCATAAGTCTTACATGGGGGGCACTGAGGAGCGTAAGTCTTACATGGGGGGCACTGAGGAGCGTAAGTCTTACATGGGGGGCACTGAGGAGCGTAAGTCTTACATGGGGGCACTGAGGAGCGTAAGTCTTACATGGGGGGCACTGAGGAGCGTAATTCTTACATGGGGGGCACTGAGGAGCGTAAGTCTTACATGGGGGCACTGAGGAGGGTCAGTCTTACATGGGGGGCACTGAGGAGGATCAGTCTTACATTGGGGGCACTGAGGAAGGTCAGTCTTACACGGGGGGCACTGAGGAGCGTAAGTCTTACATGGGGGGCACTGAGGAGGGTCAGTCTTACATGGGGGGCACTGAGGAGGGTCAGTCTTACATGGGGGGTCCTGGGGAGGTTAATCTTACATGGGGGTCCTGGGGAGTGAAAGTCTTACGTGGGGCAGTGGGGAGGCTAAGTCTTACATGGGGTTCCTGCGGAGGTTAAGTCTTATGTGGGGACAGTGGGGAGGGTAAGTCTTACGTGGGGTCAATGTGGAGGCTAAGTCTTACATAGGGGTCCTGGGGAGGCTAAGTCTTACATGGGGGGCACTGAGGAGCGTAAGTCTTACATGGGGGGCACTGAGGAGGATCAGTCTTACATGGGGGGCACTGAGGAGGATCAGTCTTACATGGGGGGCACTGAGGAGGATCAGTCTTACATGGGGGGCACTGAGGAGGATCAGTCTTACATGGGGGGCACTGAGGAGGGTCAGTCTTACATGGGGGGCACTGAGGAGGGTCAGTCTTACATGGGGGTCCTGGGGAGGTTAATCTTACATGGGGGTCCTGGGGAGTGTAAGTCTTACGTGGGGGCAGTGGGGAGGGTAAGTCTTACATGGGGTTCCTGTGGAGGTTAAGTCTTACGTGGGGGCAGTGGGGAGGGTAAGTCTTACGTGGGGTCAATGTGGAGGCTAAGTCTTACATAGGGGTCTTGGGGAGGGTAAGTCTTGGGGGCAGTGGGGAGGCTAAGTATTACGTGGCGGCACTGGAGAGGGTAAGTCTTACATGGGGATCCTGGGGAAGGGTACGTCTTATGTGGGGGCAGTGGGGATGGTAAGTCTTACGTGGGGGCACTGGGGAAGGTCAGTCTTACATGTGGGTAACGTGGAGGGTCAGCCTTACATGGGGGGCATTGGGGATGGTCAGTCTACATGGGGGTACTGGGGAGGGTCAGGCTTACACTGGGGAGGGTAAGTCTTACATTGAGGCACTGGGGAGGGTCAGCCTTACATGTGGGTAACGTGGAGGGTCAGCCTTACATGTGGGTAACGTGGAGGGTCAGCCTTACATTGGGGGCACTGTGGAGAGTCAGCCTTACATGGGGGACACTGGGGAGGGTCAGCCTTACATGGGGGGCACTGGGGAGGGTCAGCCTTACATGGGGGTACTGGGGAGGGTCAACCTACATGGGGTACTGGGGAGGGTCAGGCTTACACTGGGGAGGGTCAGCCTTACATTGGGGTACTGGGGAAAATCAGTCTTACATGGGGGGTACTGGGGAAAATCAGTCTTACATGGGGGGTACTGGGGAGGGTCAGCCTTACATTGGGGGCACTGGGGAGGGTCAGCCTTACATTGGGGGCACTGGGGAGGGTCAGCCTTACATGGGGGCACTGGGGAGGGTCAGCCTTACATTGGGGCACTGGGTAGGGTCAGCCTTACATGGGGGGCACTGGGGAGGGTCAGCCTTACATGGGGGCACTGGGGAGGGTCAGCCTTACATTGGGGCACTGGATAGGGTCAGCCTTACATGGGGGGCACTGGGGAGGGTCAGCCTTACATGGGGGTACTGGGGAGGGTCAACCTACATGGGGTACTGGGTAGGGTCAGCCTTACATGGGGGGCACTGGGGAGGGTCAGCCTTACATAGGGGGCACTGACGAGAGTCAGCCTTACATGGGGGCTCCTGCAGAGATTGACAGAGAGTATAATACAGGGGGACAAGTAGAGAGGGGAAGTATAAGGGCAGAATGTAAGGCAATAAAGCTGTTCATGGTGTGAAGGGTAGAGAGACTGAGGGAAGTATGATAAGGGGAGATCTGTGTGAATCAGCAGAACATAATGATGGGACACAGCAGAAAAAAATCAGTGTGTGTTTGCTGTGTATATGTAACATGTCAGTCAGTGTGTGCTGTGTATATGTAACATGTCAGTCAGTGTGTGTGCTATGTATATGTAACATGTCAGTCAGTGTGTGTGTGATGTGTATATATGTAACATGTCAGTCAGTGTGTGCTGTGTATATGTAACATGTCAGTCAGTGTGTGTGATGTGTATATATGTAACATGTCAGTCAGTGTGTGTGCTATGTATATGTAACATGTCATTCAGTGTGTGTGTGATGTGTATATATGTAACATGTCAGTCAGTGTGTGCTGTGTATATGTAACATGTCAGTCAGTGTGTGTGCTGTGTATATATGTAACATGTCAGTCAGTGTGTGTGTGATGTGTATATATGTAACATGTCAGTCAGTCAGTGTGTGTGTGCTGTGTATATGTAACATGTCAGTCAGTGTGTGTGCTGTGTATATGTGTTATGTCAGTCAGTGTGCGTGCTGTGTATATATATCATGTCAGTCAGTGTGTGTGCTGTGTGTATGTGTTATGTCAGTCAGTGTGCGTGCTGTGTATATGTGTTATGTCAGTCAGTGTGTGTGTGTATGTATCATGTCAGTCAGTGTGTGTGCTATGTATATATATATCATGTCAGTCAGTGTGTGTGCCGTGTGTATGTGTTATATCAGTCAGTGTGTGTGCTGTGTGTATGTGTCATGTCAGTGTGTGTGCTTTGTATATGTGTTATGTCAGTCAGTGTGTGTGTGTGTGTATGTATCATGTCAGTCAGTGTGTGTGCTGTGTGTATGTGTCATGTCAGTCAGTGTGTGTGCTCTGTATATGTATCATGTCGGTTAGTGTGTGTGCTGTGTATATGTATCATGTCAGTCAGTGTGTATGTGTGTTATGTCAGTCAGTGTGTGTGCTGTGCATATGTGTCATGTCAGTCAGTGTGTGTGCTGTGTATATGTATTATGTCAGTCAGTGTGTGTGCTGTGTGTATGTGTCATGTCAGTCATTGTGTGTGCTGTGTGTATGTGTCATGTCAGTCAGTGTGTGTGCTGTGTGTATGTGTCATGTCAGTCAGTGTGTGTGCTGTGTGAATGTATCATGTCAGTCAGTGTGTGTGCTGTGTGTATGTATCATGTCAGTCAGTGTGTGCTGTCTGTGTGTCATGTCAGTCAGTGTGTGTGCTGTGTGTGTGTCATGTCAGTCAGTGTGTGTGCTGTGTATATGTATCATGTCAGTCAGTGAGTGTGCTGTGTATATGTATCATGTCAGTGTGTGTGCTGTGTATATGTATCATGTCAGTCAGTGAGTGTGCTGTGTATATGTATCATGTCAGTCAGTGTGTGTGCTGTGTATATGTGTCATGTCAGTCAGTGTGTGTGCTGTGTATATGTGTCATGTCAGTCAGTGTGTGTGCTGTGTATATGTGTCATGTCAGTGTGTGTGCTGTGTATATGTGTTATGTCAGTCAGTGTTTGTGCTGTGTATATGTGTCATGTCAGTCAGTGTGTGTGCTGTGTATATGTGTTATGTCAGTCAGTGTTTGTGCTGTGTATATGTGTCATGTCAGTCAGTGTGTGTGCTGTGTATATGTGTTATGTCAGTCAGTGTTTGTGCTGTGTATATGTGTCATGTCAGTCAGTGTGTGTGCTGTGTATATGTGATATGTCAGTCAGTGTTTGTGCTGTGTATATGTGTCATGTCTGTCAGTGTGTGTGCTTTGTATATGTGTTATGTCAGTCAGTGTTTGTGCTGTGTATATGTGTCATGTCTGTCAGTGTGTGTGCTGTGTATATGTGTTATGTCAGTCAGTGTTTGTGCTGTGTATATGTGTCATGTCAGTCAGTGTGTGTGCTGTGTGTATGTGTTATGTCAGTCAGTGTGTGTGCTGTGTATATGTGTCATGTCAGTGTGTGTGCTGTGTATATGTGTTATGTCAGTCAGTGTTTGTGCTGTGTATATGTGTCATGTCAGTCAGTGTTTGTGCTGTGTGTATGTGTTATGTCAGTCAGTGTTTGTGCTGTGTATATGTCATGTCAGTCAGAGTGTGTGCTGTGTGTATGTGTCATGTCAGTCAGTGTGTGTGCTGTGCGTATGTGTCATGTCAGTGTGTGTGCTGTGTATATGTGTTATGTCAGTCAGTGTTTGTGCTGTGTATATGTGTCATGTCAGTCAGTGTGTGTGCTGTGTATATGTGTTATGTCAGTCAGTGTTTGTGCTGTGTATATGTGTCATGTCAGTCAGTGTGTGTGCTGTGTATATGTGTTATGTCAGTCAGTGTTTGTGCTGTGTATATGTGTCATGTCAGTCAGTGTGTGTGCTGTGTATATGTGATATGTCAGTCAGTGTTTGTGCTGTGTATATGTGTCATGTCTGTCAGTGTGTGTGCTTTGTATATGTGTTATGTCAGTCAGTGTTTGTGCTGTGTATATGTGTCATGTCTGTCAGTGTGTGTGCTGTGTATATGTGTTATGTCAGTCAGTGTTTGTGCTGTGTATATGTGTCATGTCAGTCAGTGTGTGTGCTGTGTGTATGTGTTATGTCAGTCAGTGTGTGTGCTGTGTATATGTGTCATGTCAGTGTGTGTGCTGTGTATATGTGTTATGTCAGTCAGTGTTTGTGCTGTGTATATGTGTCATGTCAGTCAGTGTTTGTGCTGTGTGTATGTGTCATGTCAGTCAGTGTGTGTGCTGTGTATATGTGTCATGTCAGTCAGTGTGTGTGCTGTGTATATGTGTCATGTCAGTGTGTGTGCTGTGTATATGTGTTATGTCAGTCAGTGTTTGTGCTGTGTATATGTGTCATGTCAGTCAGTGTGTGTGCTGTGTATATGTGTTATGTCAGTCAGTGTTTGTGCTGTGTATATGTGTCATGTCAGTCAGTGTGTGTGCTGTGTGTGTGTCATGTCAGTCAGTGTGTGTGCTGTGTATATGTATCATGTCAGTCAGTGAGTGTGCTGTGTATATGTATCATGTCAGTGTGTGTGCTGTGTATATGTATCATGTCAGTCAGTGAGTGTGCTGTGTATATGTATCATGTCAGTCAGTGTGTGTGCTGTGTATATGTGTCATGTCAGTCAGTGTGTGTGCTGTGTATATGTGTCATGTCAGTCAGTGTGTGTGCTGTGTATATGTGTCATGTCAGTGTGTGTGCTGTGTATATGTGTTATGTCAGTCAGTGTTTGTGCTGTGTATATGTGTCATGTCAGTCAGTGTGTGTGCTGTGTATATGTGTTATGTCAGTCAGTGTTTGTGCTGTGTATATGTGTCATGTCAGTCAGTGTGTGTGCTGTGTATATGTGTTATGTCAGTCAGTGTTTGTGCTGTGTATATGTGTCATGTCAGTCAGTGTGTGTGCTGTGTATATGTGATATGTCAGTCAGTGTTTGTGCTGTGTATATGTGTCATGTCTGTCAGTGTGTGTGCTTTGTATATGTGTTATGTCAGTCAGTGTTTGTGCTGTGTATATGTGTCATGTCTGTCAGTGTGTGTGCTGTGTATATGTGTTATGTCAGTCAGTGTTTGTGCTGTGTATATGTGTCATGTCAGTCAGTGTGTGTGCTGTGTGTATGTGTTATGTCAGTCAGTGTGTGTGCTGTGTATATGTGTCATGTCAGTGTGTGTGCTGTGTATATGTGTTATGTCAGTCAGTGTTTGTGCTGTGTATATGTGTCATGTCAGTCAGTGTTTGTGCTGTGTGTATGTGTTATGTCAGTCAGTGTTTGTGCTGTGTATATGTCATGTCAGTCAGAGTGTGTGCTGTGTGTATGTGTCATGTCAGTCAGTGTGTGTGCTGTGCGTATGTGTCATGTCAGTGTGTGTGCTGTGTATATGTGTTATGTCAGTCAGTGTTTGTGCTGTGTATATGTGTCATGTCAGTCAGTGTGTGTGCTGTGTATATGTGTTATGTCAGTCAGTGTTTGTGCTGTGTATATGTGTCATGTCAGTCAGTGTGTGTGCTGTGTATATGTGTTATGTCAGTCAGTGTTTGTGCTGTGTATATGTGTCATGTCAGTCAGTGTGTGTGCTGTGTATATGTGATATGTCAGTCAGTGTTTGTGCTGTGTATATGTGTCATGTCTGTCAGTGTGTGTGCTTTGTATATGTGTTATGTCAGTCAGTGTTTGTGCTGTGTATATGTGTCATGTCTGTCAGTGTGTGTGCTGTGTATATGTGTTATGTCAGTCAGTGTTTGTGCTGTGTATATGTGTCATGTCAGTCAGTGTGTGTGCTGTGTGTATGTGTTATGTCAGTCAGTGTGTGTGCTGTGTATATGTGTCATGTCAGTGTGTGTGCTGTGTATATGTGTTATGTCAGTCAGTGTTTGTGCTGTGTATATGTGTCATGTCAGTCAGTGTTTGTGCTGTGTGTATGTGTTATGTCAGTCAGTGTTTGTGCTGTGTATATGTCATGTCAGTCAGAGTGTGTGCTGTGTGTATGTGTCATGTCAGTCAGTGTGTGTGCTGTGCGTATGTGTCATGTCAGTCAGTGTGTGTGCTGTGTATATGTGTCATGTCAGTCAGTGTGTGTGCTGTGTATATGTGTTATGTCAGTCAGTGTGTGTGCTGTGTATATGTGTCACGTCAGTCAGTGTGTGTGCTGTGTATATGTGATATGTCAGTCAGTGTTTGTGCTGTGTATATGTGTCATGTCTGTCAGTGTGTGTGCTGTGTATATGTTTTATGTCAGTCAGTGTGTGTGCTATGTATATGTGTCATGTCAGTCAGTGTGTCTGCTATGTATATGTGTCACGTCAGTCAGTGTGTGTGCTGTGTATATGTAACATGTCAGTCAGTGTGTGTGCTGTGTATATGTGTCATGTCAGTCAGTGTGTGTGCTGTGTATATGTGTTATGTCAGTCAGTGTTTGTGCTGTGTATATGTGTCATGTCAGTCAGTGTGTGTGCTGTGTATATGTGTTATGTCAGTCAGTGTTTGTGCTGTGTATATGTGTCATGTCAGTCAGTGTGTGTGCTGTGTATATGTGTTATGTCAGTCATTGTGTGTGCTGTGTATATGTAACATGTCAGTCAGTGTGTGTGCTGTGTATATGTGTCATGTCAGTCAGTGTGTGTGCTGTCCAGCACACCGGATTTGCCCAAAGAGTCTAAACTACGGATGTTTGCAGGTCTGGTGGAGCATGTAAAACACAGTGGATGTGTTTTCTTTCATGTAATTAGCAAGAGTCCATGAGCTAGTGACGTATGGGATATACATTCCTACCAGGAGGGGCAAAGTTTCCCAAACCTCAAAATGCCCATAAATACACCCCTCACCACACCCACAATTCAGTTTTACAAACTTTGCCTCCGATGGAGGTGGTGAAGTAAGTTTGTGCTAGATTCTACGTTGATATGCGCTCCGCAGCAAGTTGGAGCCCGGTTTTCCTCTCAGCGTGCAGTGAATGTCAGAGGGATGTGAGGAGAGTATTGCCTATTTGAATGCAGTGATCTCCTTCTAAGGGGTCTATTTCATAGGTTCTCTGTTATCGGTCGTAGAGATTCATCTCTTACCTCCCTTTTCAGATCGACGATATACTCTTATATATACCATTACCTCTGCTGATTCTCGTTTCAGTACTGGTTTGGCTATCTGCTATATGTAGATGAGTGTCCTGGGGTAAGTAAGTCTTATTTTCTGTGACACTCCTAGCTATGGTTGGGCACTTTGTTTATAAAGTTCTAAATATATGTATTCAAACATTTATTTGCCTTGACTCAGGATGTTCAACTTTCCTTATTTTTCAGACAGTCAGTTTCATATTTGGGATAATGCATTTTAATTTAACATTTTTTACCTTAAAATTTGACTTTTTCCCTGTGGGCTGTTAGGCTCGCGGGGGCTGAAAATGCTTCATTTTATTGCGTCATTCTTGGCGCGGACTTTTTTGGCGCAAAAATTCTATTTCCGTTTCCGGCGTCATACGTGTCGCCGGAAGTTGCGTCATTCTTTGACGTTATTTTGCGCCAAAAATGTCGGCGTTCCGGGCGAATGGTCTCTTCACCCAGAGGTATTTCTTCAGATTGTTCAAATGTGGGAACTTCCAGAAATAGATCTGATGGCTTCTCATCTAAACAAGAAACTTCCCAGGTATCTGTCCAGATCCCGGGATCCTCAGGCGGAGGCAGTGGATGCATTATCACTTCCTTGGAAGTATCATCCTGCCTATATCTTTCCGCCTCTAGTTCTTCTTCCAAGAGTAATCTCCAAGATTCTGAAGGAATGCTCGTTTGTTCTGCTGGTAGCTCCGGCATGGCCTCACAGGTTTTGGTATGCGGATCTTGTCCGGATGGCCTCTTGCCAACCGTGGACTCTTCCGTTAAGACCAGACCTTTTGTCTCAAGGTCCTTTTTTCCATCAGGATCTGAAATCCTTAAATTTAAAGGTATGGAGATTGAACGCTTGATTCTTAGTCAAAGAGGTTTCTCTGACTCTGTGATTAATACTATGTTACAGGCTCGTAAATCTGTATCCAGAGAGATATATTATAGAGTCTGGAAGACTTATATTTCTTGGTGTCTTTCTCATCATTTTTCTTGGCATTCTTTTAGAATACCGAGAATATTACAGTTTCTTCAGGATGGTTTAGATAAGGGTTTGTCCGCAAGTTCCTTGAAAGGTCAAATCTCTGCTCTTTCTGTTCTTTTTTACAGAAAGATTGCTATTCTTCCTGATATTCATTGTTTTGTACAAGCTTTGGTTCGTATAAAGCCTGTCATTAAGTCAATTTCTCCTCCTTGGAGTTTGAATTTGGTTCTGGGGGCTCTTCAAGCTCCTCCATTTGAACCTATGCATTCATTGGATATTAAATTACTTTCTTGGAAAGTTTTGTTCCTTTTGGCCATCTCTTCTGCCAGAAGAGTTTCTGAATTATCTGCTCTTTCTTGTGAGTCTCCTTTTCTGATTTTTCATCAGGATAAGGCGGTGTTGCGAACTTCTTTTGAATTTTTACCTAAGTTGTGAATTCCAACAACATTAGTAAAGACATTGTGGTTCCTTCATTATGTCTTAATCCTAAGAATTCTAAGGAGAAATCGTTGCATTCTTTGGATGTTATTAGAGCTTTGAAATATTATGTTGAAGCTGCTAAGTCTTTCCGAAAGACTTCTAGTTTATTTGTTATCTTTTCCGGTTTTAGAAAGGCCAGAAAACTTCTGCCAATTCTTTGGCATCTTGGTTGAAATCTTTAATTCATCTTGCCTATGTTGAGTCGGGTAAGACTCCGCCTCATAGGATTACAGCTCATTCTACTAGGTCAGTTTCTACTTCCTGGGCGTTTAGGAATGAAGCTTCGGTTGATCAGATTTGCAAAGCGGCAACTTGGTCCTCTTTGCATACTTTTACCAAATTCTACCATTTTGTTGTATTTTCTTCTTCTGAAGCAGTTTTTGGTAGAAAAGTACTTCAGGCAGCGGTTTCAGTTTGAATCTTCTGCTTATGTTTTTCATTAAACTTTATTTTGGGTGTGGATTATTTTCAGCAGGAATTGGCTGTCTTTATTTTATCCCTCCCTCTCTAGTGACTCTTGTGTGGAAAGATCCACATCTTGGGTAGTCATTATCCCATACGTCACTAGCTCATGGACTCTTGCTAATTACATGAAAGAAAACATAATTTATGTAAGAACTTACCTTATAAATTCATTTCTTTCATATTAGCAAGAGTCCATGAGGCCCGCCCTTTTTTTGTGGTGGTTATGATTTTTTTTTGTATAAAGCACAATTATTCCAATTCCTTATTTTATATGCTTTCGCACTTTTTTCTTATCACCCCACTTCTTGGCTATTCGTTAAACTGAATTGTGGGTGTGGTGAGTGGTGTATTTATGGGCATTTTGAGGTTTGGGAAACTTTGCCCCTCCTGGTAGGAATGTATATCCCATACGTCACTAGCTCATGGACTCTTGCTAATATGAAAGAAATGAATTTATCAGGTAAGTTCTTACATAAATTATGTTATCCTGGTCTCAGGTTTTGCGGTTGAACTCCCGTGTATCAGATTACTGCATATTAAGATACTGTAAGTTGTTTATACTTACTAACATTTACACAGTTGTTCCCTCTCCTTTTTTATTCTACTTGGGACGAATAATTTACATATTTATGATCTATGTGTCATGTCAGTCAGAGTGTGTGCTGTGTGTATGTGTCATGTCAGTCAGTGTGTGTGCTGTGTATATGTCTCATGTCAGTCAGTGTGTGTGCTGTGTATATGTATTATGTCAGTCAGTGTGTGTGCTGTGTGTATGTGTCATGTCAGTCATTGTGTGTGCTGTGTGTATGTGTCATGTCAGTCAGTGTGTGTGCTGTGTGTATGTGTCATGTCAGTCAGTGTGTGTGGGGCACTGAGGAGCGTAAGTCTTACATGGGGGCACTGAGGAGGGTCAGTCTTACATGGGGGGCACTGAGGAGGATCAGTCTTACATGGGGGGCACTGAGGAGGATCAGTCTTACATGGGGGGCACTGAGGAGGGTCAGTCTTACATGGGGGGCACTGAGGAGGATCAGTCTTACATGGGGGGCACTGAGGAGCGTAAGTCTTACATGGGGGCACTGAGGAGCGTAAGTCTTACATGGGGGGCACTGAGGAGCGTAAGTCTTACATGGGGGCACTGAGGAGCGTAACTCTTACATGGGGGGCACTGAGGAGCGTAAGTCTTACATGGGGGGCACTGAGGAGCGTAAGTCTTACATGGGGGGCACTGAGGAGCGTAAGTCTTACATGGGGGGCACTGAGGAGCGTAAGTCTTACATGGGGGCACTGAGGAGGGTCAGTCTTACATGGGGGGCACTGAGGAGGATCAGTCTTACATGGGGGGCACTGAGGAGGGTTAGTCTTACACGGGGGGCACTGAGGAGCGTAAGTCTTACATGGGGGGCACTGAGGAGGGTCAGTCTTACATGGGGGGCACTGAGGAGGGTCAGTCTTACATGGGGGGTCCTGGGGAGGTTAATCTTACATGGGGGTCCTGGGGAGTGAAAGTCTTACGTGGGGCAGTGGGGAGGCTAAGTCTTACATGGGGTTCCTGCGGAGGTTAAGTCTTATGTGGGGACAGTGGGGAGGGTAAGTCTTACGTGGGGTCAATGTGGAGGCTAAGTCTTACATAGGGGTCCTGGGGAGGCTAAGTCTTACATGGGGGGCACTGAGGAGCGTAAGTCTTACATGGGGGGCACTGAGGAGGATCAGTCTTACATGGGGGGCACTGAGGAGGATCAGTCTTACATGGGGGGCACTGAGGAGGGTCAGTCTTACATGGGGGGCACTGAGGAGGGTCAGTCTTACATGGGGGGCACTGAGGAGGGTCAGTCTTACATGGGGGTCCTGGGGAGGTTAATCTTACATGGGGGTCCTGGGGAGTGTAAGTCTTACGTGGGGGCAGTGGGGAGGGTAAGTCTTACATGGGGTTCCTGTGGAGGTTAAGTCTTACGTGGGGGCAGTGGGGAGGGTAAGTCTTACGTGGGGTCAATGTGGAGGCTAAGTCTTACATAGGGGTCTTGGGGAGGGTAAGTCTTGGGGGCAGTGGGGAGGCTAAGTATTACGTGGCGGCACTGGAGAGGGTAAGTCTTACATGGGGATCCTGGGGAAGGGTACGTCTTATGTGGGGGCAGTGGGGATGGTAAGTCTTACGTGGGGGCACTGGGGAAGGTCAGTCTTACATGTGGGTAACGTGGAGGGTCAGCCTTACATGGGGGGCATTGGGGATGGTCAGTCTACATGGGGGTACTGGGGAGGGTCAGGCTTACACTGGGGAGGGTAAGTCTTACATTGAGGCACTGGGGAGGGTCAGCCTTACATGTGGGTAACGTGGAGGGTCAGCCTTACATTGGGGGCACTGTGGAGAGTCAGCCTTACATGGGGGACACTGGGGAGGGTCAGCCTTACATGGGGGGCACTGGGGAGGGTCAGCCTTACATGGGGGTACTGGGGAGGGTCAACCTACATGGGGTACTGGGGAGGGTCAGGCTTACACTGGGGAGGGTCAGCCTTACATTGGGGTACTGGGGAAAATCAGTCTTACATGGGGGGTACTGGGGAAAATCAGTCTTACATGGGGGGTACTGGGGAGGGTCAGCCTTACATTGGGGGCACTGGGGAGGGTCAGCCATACATTGGGGGCACTGGGTAGGGTCAGCCTTACATTGGGGGCACTGGGGAGGGTCAGCCTTACATTGGGGGCACTGGGGAGGGTCAGCCTTACATGGGGGCACTGGGGAGGGTCAGCCTTACATGGGGGGCACTGGGGAGGGTCAGCCTTACATGGGGGCACTGGGGAGGGTCAGCCTTACATTGGGGCACTGGGTAGGGTCAGCCTTACATGGGGGGCACTGGGGAGGGTCAGCCTTACATGGGGGTACTGGGGAGGGTCAACCTACATGGGGTACTGGGTAGGGTCAGCCTTACATGGGGGGCACTGGGGAGGGTCAGCCTTACATGGGGGGCACTGGGGAGGGTCAGCCTTACATAGGGGGCACTGACGAGAGTCAGCCTTACATGGGGGCTCCTGCAGAGATTGACAGAGAGTATAATACAGGGGGACAAGTAGAGAGGGGAAGTATAAGGGCAGAATGTAAGGCAATAAAGCTGTTCATGGTGTGAAGGGTAGAGAGACTGAGGGAAGTATGATAAGGGGAGATCTGTGTGAATCAGCAGAACATAATGATGGGACACAGCAGAAAAAAGTCAGTGTGTGTTTGCTGTGTATATGTAACATGTCAGTCAGTGTGTGCTGTGTATATGTAACATGTCAGTCAGTGTGTGGGCTATGTATATGTAACATGTCAGTCAGTTTGTGTGTGATGTGTATATATGTAACATGTCAGTCAGTGTGTGTGCTGTGTGTATGTGTCATGTCAGTCAGTGTGTGTGCTGTGTGTATGTGTCATGTCAGTCAGTGTGTGTGCTGTGTATATATGTAACATGTCAGTCAGTGTGTGCTGTGTATATGTAACATGTCAGTCAGCGTGTGCTGTGTATATGTAACATGTCAGTCAGTGTGTGTGCTATGTATATCTAACATGTCAGTCAGTGTGTGTGTGATGTGTATATATGTAACATGTCAGTAAGTGTGTGCTGTGTATATGTAACATGTCAGTCAGTGTGTGTGTGATGTGTATATATGTAACATGTCAGTAAGTGTGTGCTGTGTATATGTAACATGTCAGTCAGTGTGTGTGCTGTGTATATATGTAACATGTCAGTCAGTGTGTGTGTGATGTGTATATATGTAACATGTCAGTCAGTGTGTGTGTGCTGTGTATATATATCATGTCAGTCAGTGTGTGTGCTGTGTGTATGTGTTATGTCAGTCAGTGTGTGTGTGCTGTGTATATATATCATGTCAGTCAGTGTGTGTGCTGTGTGTATGTGTTATGTCAGTCAGTGTGTGTGCTGTGTATATGTGTTATGTCAGTCAGTGTGTGTGTGTATGTATCATGTCAGTCAGTGTGTGTGCTGTGTATATATATCATGTCAGTCAGTGTGTGCGCTGTGTGTATGTGTTATATCAGTCAGTGTGTGTGCTGTGTGTATGTGTCATGTCAGTGTGTGTGCTTTGTATATGTATCATGTCAGTCAGTGTATGTGCTGTGTGTATGTGTCATGTCAGTCAGTGTGTGTGCTGTGTGTATGTGTCATGTCAGTCAGTGTGTGTGCTGTGTATATGTATCATGTAAGTTAGTGTGTGTGCTGTGTATATGTATCATGTCAGTCAGTGTGTATGTGTGTTATGTCAGTCAGTGTGTGTGCTGTCCATATGTGTCATGTCAGTCAGTGTGTGTGCTGTGTATATGTATTATGTCAGTCAGTGTGTGTGCTGTGTGTATGTGTCATGTCAGTCATTGTGTGTGCTGTGTGTATGTGTCATGTCAGTCAGTGTGTGTGCTGTGTGTATGTGTCATGTCAGTCAGTGTGTGTGCTGTGTGTATGTATCATGTCAGTCAGTGTGTGTGCTGTGTTTATGTATCATGTCAGTCAGTGTGTGTGTCATGTCAGTCAGTGTGTGTGTGCTGTGTGTGTGTCATGTCAGTCAGTGAGTGTGCTGTGTATATGTATCATGTCAGTGTGTGCTGTGTATATGTATCATGTCAGTCAGTGAGTGTGCTGTGTATATGTGTCATGTCAGTCAGTGTGTGTGCTGTGTATATGTGTCATGTCAGTGTGTGTGCTGTGTATATGTGTTATGTCAGTCAGTGTTTGTGCTGTGTATATGTGTCATGTCAGTCAGTGTGTGTGCTGTGTATATGTGTTATGTCAGTCAGTGTTTGTGCTGTGTATATGTGTCATGTCAGTCAGTGTGTGTGCTGTGTATATGTGTTATGTCAGTCAGTGTTTGTGCTGTGTATATGTGTCATGTCAGTCAGTGTGTGTGCTGTGTATATGTGATATGTCAGTCAGTGTTTGTGCTGTGTATATGTGTCATGTCTGTCAGTGTGTCTGCTATGTATATGTGTCACGTCAGTCAGTGTGTGTGCTGTGTATATGTAACATGTCAGTCAGTGTGTGTTCTGTGTATATGTGTCATGTCAGTCAGTGTGTGTGCTGTGTATATGTGTTATGTCAGTCAGTGTTTGTGCTGTGTATATGTGTCATGTCAGTCAGTGTTTGTGCTGTGTGTATGTGTTATGTCAGTCAGTGTTTGTGCTGTGTATATGTATCATGTCAGTCAGTGTGTCTGCTATGTATATGTGTCACGTCAGTCAGTGTGTGTGCTGTGTATATGTAACATGTCAGTCAGTGTGTGTGCTGTGTATATGTGTCATGTCAGTCAGTGTGTGTGCTGTGTATATGTGTTATGTCAGTCAGTGTTTGTGCTGTGTATATGTGTCATGTCAGTCAGTGTGTGTGCTGTGTATATGTGTTATGTCAGTCAGTGTTTGTGCTGTGTATATGTGTCATGTCAGTCAGTGTGTGTGCTGTGTATATGTAACATGTCAGTCAGTGTGTGTGCTGTGTATATGTGTCATGTCAGTCAGTGTGTGTGCTGTGTATATGTGTTATGTCAGTCAGTGTTTGTGCTGTGTATATGAGACAGTGGAGGGCAGCATAGCCCAGAACGACCATAATAATTAAGGCCCTTAGGAGTGTGCTGCTGTGAAGGTTGCAACAATGTTGCATTAGTGAGGGTGGGGTTTAGCTTACCTTTAAGTAGTCAGCTCCCAAGGCCCAAACCCTCTTTTCCAGCTCGTCTTCACAGCGTCAGGATCATCTGTCAGGAGTCCTGTGGAAGAAGATGTCGGAATTAGATGAGCTGATGATCGATGAGTTTGACTCTGGAGAAGATGTGGTGCAGCCTTCCCCCCCTCGCACGGTGAGTCGTCCCCCGGGGCCTAGCCTGTATCCCGAAGTTAGAGTTGTCTCTCCCTCCCCTCCTTTAATCCCCCTTTCAGTAGAGGTGGGTCCCCAAATAGCAGAGGAGGTTATGTTAGGGGAACAGGGCCCTGTTCTGGACGGGGGGGAGGCCGTATCTGCTCCGGTCGTTCTTACCGGGGAGGCGGTCTCCACGGCGGTAGCGCTGCTCCAATCCTTGGCAGCGGTGCTTTCCGGCGGGGGGCCGGCATCCCAGGGAGGCCTCCCGGCTTCAGTTTGCGCGCCGGCGTCCACGCGGTCCTCCATGGCCTCTTCAGAGCCCGTCTCTTCCGGTTTGGCCGTTTCCGGTGACGTCACTTCCGGTGACGTCACGTCCGGAAACGCCATTCCAGACACAAGAGGCAAGCGGGCAGCATCGTCTTCTCCGCCGGGGTACGCAGGTAAGAGAGGGGTACCCCGGGGGGGGGGGCGACGCCCGCGGGGGGTGCGCAGCGAGGCTCAATTACTCAGCGCCCGCGAAGGGACACTGATTTGGCGGCCATTGAAAGGGGTAGAAGGTTGCATGAGGGATCTCATGAGCAGGCCGCAAGCCTGACCGGGGGTATGTTAGCACTTGACGGTGCTCCGATCGGGGCAACTAGTGTGTCTGAGGGGCAAGTGGTTTCTGAGGGGCAAGGAACAAGGGCACGTTCGCCCAGAAGGGCCCAGATTAGGGAAACAGGCATTAATGAGCAGGCCGCAGGCCTCAGGCCTGACGGGGAATATGCCTACTGCGCAACAAGTCGCAGGGCCTCAGGCCGCAATCACGCAGCCTGGGGGCAAGCGTAGGCCCGCGAATACATCGCGGCCTAGCAGACGACGTAGTACTGCGTCACGCAGCAAACGTAACACCCGACAGGGTGCGCGGGCGGCGCCCGCGGGTGTGGCCCTCAGCGGGGCTCCGCCAGGTGTTGTCACTAGGGCTTCAGCAAAGAAAGGCCCAGTTATCACGCCCAGCCTTTGTCAGGGCACGCAGGCTGCGAATGAACAGAATAGACAAGTACAGTTTGCTAATGCAGTGATGAATGTGCGTATGGCTGATATGGTTGATGATGGTATTGAAGAGTGTGGCAGTGATCACAGGAGCCCAGTCCCCTAGGGTCCCGGGGTAATGTGGTTGGTGGGCCTTCGTCCCCTTCCCTGGGTACTCCTCTTTCACATTTGTCTCCACAGATCATTATGGAACCCAGAACTGCATTACAGCCACTCCAGTCCACCCCCAGTGCCGTGGAAAGGGAGCCACAGTCTCAGGAACAGCCATCCACCTCTTCTGGTCCTGTCCCGGTGCAACGCCTCTTGGGAGCTGGTAAGCGCGCTATTACTTTTGAACGTAGTGTTTTAAGTTCATCCTCGGATGATTCAGGTTCTGAAAGTGATAGATCCCTGGGGTTGGAAGCGAAAGGGCAAAAAAGAATGTATAGGATGGTGAAATGGTTAGTGGAAGAAAGGAAGGCTATGGGTCTTCCCCTCCCCCCTGGTTCATCCCGCATGGAGCCCACTGTTCCTATGTTGACACCTCCTGCGTCAACAGACTTAGTTAGCCCACTTATGGGGAACAGGCGCAGGGCAGCTATACATGGGGACACTGACACATGGCCTGCGTTTAGCCTTCATGAGCATCTCAAATCTAAGATGGTGCGGCGCATTCAGGGTGGGAGGTACGTGCACATGTTTGAGCTTTCTGCGGAAGCTTATCGCCAGAAAGAAATGGCGGATGATGGCACGGGCCCGAAAAAATTTAAACGTCCTGATTCCTATGAGGAATGGCGCAAGTGCTTTAGGGTTTATGCGTCCTGTTATATCTCTAAATTTCCCGATCAAGCCTTAAACATCCTGAAATATCAGGATTCCATTGAAACAGTGTACGAGAAGTACAGGGATGGAGCTTGGCGGGATTACGACGCTGCTTTCCGTAGGAAGATGGTTGGGAACCCTCTTCTTACTTTCGGTGACGTTGATTCGCGTCTGTGGGCGCAATTGGGTCCTGAAAAACAGGCGGCGCCTGCTGCAGTAGTCGGAGCATCAGGGGGCGTTAAGGCCTCGCAGCGCTCTCGACGGCGGGCCACAGGGGTGTGCTGGCGCTTCCAGGACAAATCATGTACCAAGGGAGCGGCAGAACCTGTGGTGGCGGCCACTCGGGGTCCGAGTGTACCAGAACCCAGGACGCGGGTCGTCCCCAAGAGAGACCAGCAGCTGGTTCAAAACCTTTCACTGTTGGAAAGGGCGGCCACACCTCTGAAGGTGGCCGTAATTGAGAAGTGGCTGCTGCTATACCCATTCGAGGAGGCCGCCTTGCTGCTTAGAGGCGGTCTGCGGTCGGGATTTGTTATCCCAGTCGGATCGCACGTGGAGGGTTCCTTGTCACGCAGGAACCTGAAATCCGCGTATCAGTTTCCCGGGGTTTTGCGGGATAAACTGAACAAAGAGATTGGGTTGGGTCGTATGGCAGGCCCATTTGAAGATATTCCCCTGCCAGGGCTGGTGGTATCACCCTTGGGGGTGGTTCCAAAAAAGGAGCCGGGTAAATTTCGGCTCATCCAACATCTGTCCTTCCCGAAGGGTCGTTCGGTGAATGACGCCATCCCCCCTGAACTGAGCTCAGTTTCTTACCAATCATTTGATGAGGCATTGGGGCTAGTTCGCAGGGCAGGGGCCGGGGCTCTGATGGCTAAACTGGATATAGAGTCCGCCTTTCGGCTCCTGCCCATTCACCCCTCCTCTTTTAGGCTTATGGGGTGCTATTTTGAGGGGCAGTACTACGTGGACAAATGCTTGCCCATGGGGTGCTCAATTTCGTGTGCCTACTTCGAGGCTTTCAGCTGCTTCTTGCACTGGGCCATTGCGGAGGTGGCCGGATTCGACGGCCTGGCACACTATTTGGATGATTTTCTGCTGGTTGGGCGGGCAGGATCATCTGAGTGTGCTTTCCTGATGAAAGTCACTAGGTTTCTAATGGATAGAATGGGAGTTCCTCTGGCGGAAGACAAGTCCCAGGGTCCTTGCACGTGCCTTACTTTTTTGGGCATTGAAGTTGATTCGGTGGCAGAGCAGTGCCGTCTGCCACATGAAAAAGTTCAGCGCATGTTGGAGTCAGTACGCGCTATGAGAGCAGAGCTGTATAGCTCCGTGAAGGATCTTCAAATCCTATTGGGTTTGCTGAACTTTGCCGGCAGGATCATTCCCATGGGAAGAATATTCCTTCGCAGGCTCGAGAGGCAGCTGTGCGGAAAAAGATCGCAGACCCGGAGGTTCCGGGTGTCTGCTGAGATGGTGGAAGATCTTAAGGTCTGGGAAGATTTTCTTCTCCACTTTAACGGGATCTGTCTGTGGCGGGAGGTTGTTCCTTCTAACGCAGCGATCCAGTTGTTCACTGATGCGGCTGGGTCCCACGGGTACGGGGCTTTCTTGGCCGGGCAATGGAGCGCGGGCCCATGGCCCGCCGCGTGGATAGAGAGCGGCTTGGTCAGGAACCTATGCCTTCTCGAACTGTTTCCCATACTGGTTGCTCTTGACATTTGGGGCAATCAGCTTCGCGACCGCGAGGTGGTTTTCTGGACAGATAACATGAGCGTTGTTGTTTATGCTGTTAACAGATTATCATCTAGTTCCCCTCCGGTTGTGCGGTATTTGAGACTGTTGGTGCTGAGGTGTCTGCACCTGAATATTGTGTTCCGTGCTAAGCATGTCCCGGGCGTCCAGAATAGAATTGCTGATGCGCTCTCCCGTTTTCAATGGGAAGCATTTTATGCTTTGGTGCCCGATGCGGACACTAACGGATTGTCCTGTCCCACTTACTTATGGCAGGTGGCGCTGGATGGGGCCCCTTGATTGCGATGGTGCGGGCTTCCCTCGCTCCGTCTACCTGGGCTACGTATGTGAAATACTGGACGGAGTGGATCGCTTTTTGTGACTTCAGGTGTCGTCCCTCCTGTGACGGGGACCAGTGGGGCTTGCTTGAATGGATTACCGAACTTAAAGGTAATGGTGTTTCGAAGACTGCGATGGGTTCACGCCTGGCGGCAGTGTCCTTTTTCTGCAAGTTGTATGGGCTTGTTGACGCCTCGAAGACCTTCCTGGTTAGGCAGGTACTTCGGGGCTGGGGGCGTATGGCCCCCAGGGTCAGGGATTTCAGGGAACCAGTTACCATGGAGCGTCTGGTAACGTTGTGCCAAGTTTTGCCGGCGGTCTGTTCATCCGCCTATGAAACTGCCCTATTCTCAGCCGCCTTTGGGTTGGCTTTTCACGGGGCTCTTAGGGTAGGGGAAATTGTCCCGCCCTCTAAGAATAAGACGGGCGGCCTTTTGCTGCCTCATGTTAGAGACGACGGGTCGTCTATCTTGGTCTTTCTTCCCAGATCCAAAACTGACCAGGAAGGGAGAGGTGCCTGGTTGGCTTTGCCATCCCATGTTGAAGCTGTTTGCTGCCCGGTCAGACTGGTTAAAGCCTATATGGACGTGCGTCCTGAGGGTTTCTCGCAATTTCTAGTTCACGAGGACGGTCCCCCGTTGACTAGATTCCAGTTTAGGAAGGTGTTGGCCTGGGCAGCATCAAAGGCAGGTCTTGATCCCAGGGTGATTGCTCCCCATTCCTTTAGGGTGGGCGCGGCCACCACTGCCGCTAGTTTAGGATGGTCGGCTGACCATATTAGAGCTCTGGGGAGATGGAGGTCGCAAAGGTATCTTTTATACGTTAGGCCTTTGACTGTTTAGAAATGATTATGTTTTGCAGATGCAAGGGATAACCTCTGTTTCTTTTCTTAGGACCAAGGAGCGGTCCACTGAGAGTATGGATTACGGGGCATTCGTACATCCACTGGGCGGAGCTTCGAGCGATCGCGAGACCTGATGGGCGTCAGCTGGGGTTCCCCTCTTCCCGAGTCACTGTTAGGTGGTTAGGGCGCAGGGGGCTTACGTGGCAGGCTCTGCCTGAGTTGCTGCAGGGGGCTTTGCGCAGGTGGGAGAAACCCCATGTACTTATCATTCACGCAGGTGGAAATGATATGGGGCTCCTACCATGCAAACAGCTCAGTGCAGTTATTCGGTCGGATCTGCGCACGATTCAGGCATGGATTCCCCAAGTCAGGATAGGGTGGTCTAACATCATCCCCAGAATAGAATGGCGCCATATGCAGTCTCATCGCGCGGCTTTTCAGGTCCGCAAGAAAATTAACAGAGAAGTGAGGATTTTCTTAAGGCAGTCAGGTGGGTTTGTTGTGGAACATGGGAACATATCAACGGCTGAGAGGTGCCTCTACAGAAGGGACGGGGTGCACCTCTCTGAGAGGGGCATTGACCTGTTCCTCTGTAATTTGAGGCGTGCTATACTTAATCATCTATAGGTGTGGCGGCAAGAGGTGAGCCTGTTGGGCTATCTCTTGTGGCGGTTGGTCCGCGCCCCGGTTTGCCATCAGAGGTAGAGTGACGGCTGCCCAGGGGAGGGTGATCTCTGCAGGCGCGCGCCTGGGGTCCCTCCCATTCTAAGATGCCGAGAACTCCCTAAGCTTCTGCGGCAGCTGAGCTCCGCTTGTGTGGGCATTCACGGGCGCGGTCCATTTCTCCTAGCAGGGGGTCCCTACTCCTAGCTAGATTGCCGCCACATGTTTTAGCTGGCCCCGTTGAGTCCAGCCGGTTCTCACGTTCTACAATAAATGCGACCTTCGGGTCTTTTCCCATATATCTGTGTCTGCATGGTTATTTAAGTATTACAGTTTTATACAAAGTTATTTAAGAGTGATAGTTGTACATAGTTAAGTTGTTGAGTCAGTTCTATGGCTCCAGTTATTATTTGTACATAGTTATGTGTTGAGCCAGTTTTATGGCTCCAGTTATTAAGGTTTTCCAGCAAGCCAGGAGGATAGGGCATTTAATTAATTAAGACAGTGGAGGGCAGCATAGCCCAGAACGACCATAATAATTAAGGCCCTTAGGAGTGTGCTGCTGTGAAGGTTGCAACAATGTTGCATTAGTGAGGGTGGGGTTTAGCTTACCTTTAAGTAGTCAGCTCCCAAGGCCCAAACCCTCTTTTCCAGCTCGTCTTCACAGCGTCCCTCCCTCCCTCCCTGCACTTGTTCACACGGCAATCTTTAGGCTGCTACATCACCAGGGTGTTTCAGCTAGGTGTCCGAGGCTGGATGAGAGCTACGCGGCTTGTTTCCTTAAGTCCAAGGACGGTAGTTTATGACTCCCCAGGTAGTGGCATGGAGATGCGTCTAGTCACACCTGGTCCTACTGGTTCGGAGATCGTTACTTTACACCCTGGTTAGGCGGTTGGTCCGCGCCCCGGTTTGCCATCAGAGGTAGAGTGACGGCTGCCCAGGGGAGGGTGATCTCTGCAGGCGCGCGCCTGGGGTCCCTCCCATTCTAAGATGCCGAGAACTCCCTAAGCTTCTGCGGCAGCTGAGCTCCGCTTGTGTGGGCATTCACGGGCGCGGTCCATTTCTCCTAGCAGGGGGTCCCTACTCCTAGCTAGATTGCCGCCACATGTTTTAGCTGGCCCCGTTGAGTCCAGCCGGTTCTCACGTTCTACAATAAATGCGACCTTCGGGTCTTTTCCCATATATCTGTGTCTGCGTGGTTATTTAAGTATTACAGTTTTATACAAAGTTATTTAAGAGTGATAGTTGTACATAGTTAAGTTGTTGAGTCAGTTCTATGGCTCCAGTTATTATTTGTACATAGTTATGTGTTGAGCCAGTTTTATGGCTCCAGTTATTAAGGTTTTCCAGCAAGCCAGGAGGATAGGGCATTTAATTAATTATGTCATGTCAGTCAGTGTGTGTGCTGTGTATATGTGTTATGTCAGTCAGTGTTTGTGCTGTGTATATGTGTCATGTCAGTCAGTGTGTGTGCTGTGTATATGTGTTATGTCAGTCAGTGTTTGTGCTGTGTATATGTAACATGTCAGTCAGTGTGTGTGCTGTCCAGCACACCGGATTTGCCCAAAGAGTCTAAACTACGGATGTTTGCAGGTCTGGTGGAGCATGTAAAACACAGTGGATGTGTTATCCTGGTCTCAGGTTTTGCGGTTGAACTCCCATGTATCAGATTACTGCATATTAAGATACTGTAAGTTGTTTATACTTACTAACATTTGCACAGTTGTTCCCTCTCCTTTTTTATTCTACTTGGGACGAATAATTTACATATTTATGATCTATGTGTCATGTCAGTCAGAGTGTGTGCTGTGTGTATGTGTCATGTCAGTCAGTGTGTGTGCTGTGTATATGTGTCATGTCAGTCAGTGTGTGTGCTGTGTATATGTGTCATGTCAGTCAGTGTGTGTGCTGTGTATATGTATTATGTCAGTCAGTGTGTGTGCTGTGTGTATGTGTCATGTCAGTCATTGTGTGTGCTGTGTGTATGTGTCATGTCAGTCAGTGTGTGTGCTGTGTGTATGTGTCATGTCAGTCAGTGTGTGTGCTGTGTGTATGTATTATGTCAGTCAGTGTGTGTGCTGTGTGTATGTATCATGTCAGTCAGTGTGTGTGCTGTGTGTGTGTCATGTCAGTCAGTGTGTGTGCTGTGTGTGTGTCATGTAAGTCAATGTGTGTGCTGTGTATATGTATCATGTCAGTCAGTGAGTGTGCTGTGTATATGTATCATGTCAGTGTGTGTGCTGTGTATATGTATCATGTCAATCAGTGAGTGTGCTGTGTATATGTATCATGTCAGTCAGTGTGTGTGCTGTGTATATGTGTCATGTCAGTCAGTGTGTGTGCTGTGTGTATGTGTCATGTCAGTGTGTGTGCTGTGTATATGTGTTATGTCAGTCAGTGTTTGTGCTGTGTATATGTGTCATGTCAGTCAGTGTGTGTGCTGTGTATATGTGTTATGTCAGTCAGTGTTTGTGCTGTGTATATGTGTCATGTCAGTCAGTGTGTGTGCTGTGTATATGTGTTATGTCAGTCAGTGTGTGTGCTGTGTATATGTGTCATGTCAGTCAGTGTGTGTGCTGTGTATATGTGTTAAGTCAGTCAGTGTTTGTGCTGTGTATATGTGTCATGTCAGTCAGTGTGTGTGCTGTGTGTATGTGTTATGTCAGTCAGTGTGTGTGCTATGTATATGTGTCATGTCAGTGTGTGTGCTGTTTATATGTGTTATGTCAGTCAGTGTTTGTGCTGTGTATATGTGTCATGTCAGTCAGTGTTTGTGCTGTGTATATGTGTCATGTCAGTCAGAGTGTGTGCTGTGTGTATGTGTCATGTCAGTCAGTGTGTGTGCTGTGTATATGTGTCATGTCAGTCAGTGTGTGTGCTGTGTATATGTGTCATGTCAGTCAGTGTGCGTGCTGTGTATATGTGTCATGTCAGTCAGTGTGTGTGCTGTGTGTATGTGTCATGTCAGTCATTGTGTGTGCTGTGTGTATGTGTCATGTCAGTCAGTGTGTGTGCTGTGTGTATGTATTATGTCAGTCAGTGTGTGTGCTGTGTGTATGTATCATGTCAGTCAGTGTGTGTGCTGTGTGTGTGTCATGTCAGTCAGTGTGTGTGCTGTGTGTGTGTCATGTCAGTCAGTGTGTGTGCTGTGTATATGTATCATGTCAGTCAGTGAGTGTGCTGTGTATATGTATCATGTCAGTCAGTGTTTGTGCTGTGTATTTGTATCATGTCAGTCAGTGTGTGTGCTGTGTATATGTATCATGTCAGTCAGTGAGTGTGCTGTGTATATGTATCATGTCAGTGTGTGTGCTGTGTATATGTATCATGTCAGTCAGTGAGTGTGCTGTGTATATGTATCATGTCAGTCAGTGAGTGTGCTGTGTATGTGTCATGTCAGTGTGTGTGCTGTGTATATGGGTTATGTCAGTCAGTGTTTGTGCTGTGTATATGTGTCATGTCAGTCAGTGTGTGTGCTGTGTATATGTGTTATGTCAGTCAGTGTTTGTGCTGTGTATATGTGTCATGTCAGTCAGTGTGTGTGCTGTGTATATGTGATATGTCAGTCAGTGTTTGTGCTGTGTATATGTGTCATGTCTGTCAGTGTGTGTGCTGTGTATATGTGTTATGTCAGTCAGTGTTTGTGCTGTGTATATGTATTATGTCAGTCAGTGTGTGTGCTGTGTATATGTGTCATGTCTGTCAGTGTGTGTGCTGTGTATATGTGTTATGTCAGTCAGTGTTTGTGCTGTGTATATGTGTCATGTCAGTCAGTGTGTGTGCTGTGTGTATGTGTTATGTCAGTCAGTGTTTGTGCTGTGTATATGTGTCATGTCAGTCAGTGTTTGTGCTGTGTATATGTGTCATGTCTGTCAGTGTGTGTGCTGTGTATATGTGTTATGTCAGTCAGTGTTTGTGCTGTGTATATGTGTCATGTCAGTCAGTGTGTGTGCTGTGTGTATGTGTTATGTCAGTCAGTGTGTGTGCTGTGTATATGTGTCATGTCAGTGTGTGTGCTGTGTATGTCAGTCAGTGTGTGTGCTGTGTATATGTATCATGTCAGTCAGTGGGTGTGCTATGTATATGTGTCATGTCAGTCAGTGTGTCTGCTATGTATATGTGTCACGTCAGTCAGTGTGTGTGCTGTGTATATGTAACATGTCAGTCAGTGTGTGTGCTGTGTATATGTGTCATGTCAGTCAGTGTGTGTGCTGTGTATATGTGTTATGTCAGTCAGTGTTTGTGCTGTGTATATGTGTCATGTCAGTCAGTGTGTGTGCTGTGTATATGTGTTATGTCAGTCAGTGTTTGTGCTGTGTATATGTGTCATGTCAGTCAGTGTGTGTGCTGTGTATATGTAACATGTCAGTCAGTGTGTGTGCTGTGTATATGTGTCATGTCAGTCAGTGTGTGTGCTGTGTATATGTGTCATGTCAGTGTGTGTGCTGTGTATGTCAGTCAGTGTGTGTGCTGTGTATATGTATCATGTCAGTCAGTGGGTGTGCTATGTATATGTGTCATGTCAGTCAGTGTGTCTGCTATGTATATGTGTCACGTCAGTCAGTGTGTGTGCTGTGTATATGTAACATGTCAGTCAGTGTGTGTTCTGTGTATATGTGTCATGTCAGTCAGTGTGTGTGCTGTGTATATGTGTTATGTCAGTCAGTGTTTGTGCTGTGTATATGTGTCATGTCAGTCAGTGTGTGTGCTGTGTATATGTGTTATGTCAGTCAGTGTTTGTGCTGTGTATATGTGTCATGTCAGTCAGTGTGTGTGCTGTGTATATGTAACATGTCAGTCAGTGTGTGTGCTGTGTATATGTGTCATGTCAGTCAGTGTGTGTGCTGTGTATATGTGTCATGTCAGTGTGTGCTGTGTATGTCAGTCAGTGTGTGTGCTGTGTATATGTATCATGTCAGTCAGTGGGTGTGCTATGTATATGTGTCATGTCAGTCAGTGTGTCTGCTATGTATATGTGTCACGTCAGTCAGTGTGTGTGCTGTGTATATGTAACATGTCAGTCAGTGTTTGTGCTGTGTATATGTGTCATGTCAGTCAGTGTGTGTGCTGTGTATATGTGTTATGTCAGTCAGTGTTTGTGCTGTGTATATGTGTCATGTCAGTCAGTGTGTGTGCTGTGTATATGTGTCATGTCTGTCAGTGTGTGTGCTGTGTATATGTGTTATGTCAGTCAGTGTTTGTGCTGTGTATATGTGTCATGTCAGTCAGTGTGTGTGCTGTGTGTATGTGTTATGTCAGTCAGTGTTTGTGCTGTGTATATGTGTCATGTCAGTCAGTGTTTGTGCTGTGTATATGTGTCATGTCTGTCAGTGTGTGTGCTGTGTATATGTGTTATGTCAGTCAGTGTTTGTGCTGTGTATATGTGTCATGTCAGTCAGTGTGTGTGCTGTGTGTATGTGTTATGTCAGTCAGTGTGTGTGCTGTGTATATGTGTCATGTCAGTGTGTGTGCTGTGTATGTCAGTCAGTGTGTGTGCTGTGTATATGTATCATGTCAGTCAGTGGGTGTGCTATGTATATGTGTCATGTCAGTCAGTGTGTCTGCTATGTATATGTGTCACGTCAGTCAGTGTGTGTGCTGTGTATATGTAACATGTCAGTCAGTGTGTGTGCTGTGTATATGTGTCATGTCAGTCAGTGTGTGTGCTGTGTATATGTGTTATGTCAGTCAGTGTTTGTGCTGTGTATATGTGTCATGTCAGTCAGTGTGTGTGCTGTGTATATGTGTTATGTCAGTCAGTGTTTGTGCTGTGTATATGTGTCATGTCAGTCAGTGTGTGTGCTGTGTATATGTATCATGTCAGTCAGTGTGTGTGCTGTGTATATGTGTCATGTCAGTCAGTGTGTGTGCTGTGTATATGTGTCATGTCAGTGTGTGTGCTGTGTATGTCAGTCAGTGTGTGTGCTGTGTATATGTATCATGTCAGTCAGTGGGTGTGCTATGTATATGTGTCATGTCAGTCAGTGTGTCTGCTATGTATATGTGTCACGTCAGTCAGTGTGTGTGCTGTGTATATGTAACATGTCAGTCAGTGTGTGTTCTGTGTATATGTGTCATGTCAGTCAGTGTGTGTGCTGTGTATATGTGTTATGTCAGTCAGTGTTTGTGCTGTGTATATGTGTCATGTCAGTCAGTGTGTGTGCTGTGTATATGTGTTATGTCAGTCAGTGTTTGTGCTGTGTATATGTGTCATGTCAGTCAGTGTGTGTGCTGTGTATATGTAACATGTCAGTCAGTGTGTGTGCTGTGTATATGTGTCATGTCAGTCAGTGTGTGTGCTGTGTATATGTGTCATGTCAGTGTGTGCTGTGTATGTCAGTCAGTGTGTGTGCTGTGTATATGTATCATGTCAGTCAGTGGGTGTGCTATGTATATGTGTCATGTCAGTCAGTGTGTCTGCTATGTATATGTGTCACGTCAGTCAGTGTGTGTGCTGTGTATATGTAACATGTCAGTCAGTGTTTGTGCTGTGTATATGTGTCATGTCAGTCAGTGTGTGTGCTGTGTATATGTGTTATGTCAGTCAGTGTTTGTGCTGTGTATATGTGTCATGTCAGTCAGTGTGTGTGCTGTGTATATGTGTTATGTCAGTCAGTGTTTGTGCTGTGTATATGTGTCATGTCAGTCAGTGTGTGTGCTGTCCAGCACACCGGATTTGCCCAAAGAGTCTAAACTACGGATGTTTGCAGGTCTGGTGGAGCATGTAAAACACAGTGGATGTGTTATCCTGGTCTCAGGTTTTGCGGTTGAACTCCCGTGTATCAGATTACTGCATATTAAGATACTGTAAGTTGTTTATACTTACTAACATTTGCACAGTTGTTCCCTCTCCTTTTTTATTCTACTTGGGACGAAAAATTTACATATTTATGATCTATGTGTCATGTCAGTCAGAGTGTGTGCTGTGTGTATGTGTCATGTCAGTCAGTGTGTGTGCTGTGTATATGTATTATGTCAGTCAGTGTGTGTGCTGTGTGTATGTGTCATGTCAGTCATTGTGTGTGCTGTGTGTATGTGTCATGTCAGTCAGTGTGTGTGCTGTGTGTATGTGTCATGTCAGTCAGTGTGTGTGCTGTGTGTATGTATTATGTCAGTCAGTGTGTGTGCTGTGTGTATGTATCATGTCAGTCAGTGTGTGTGCTGTGTGTGTGTCATGTCAGTCAGTGTGTGTGCTGTGTGTGTGTCATATAAGTCAGTGTGTGTGCTGTGTATATGTATCATGTCAGTCAGTGAGTGTGCTGTGTATATGTATCATGTCAGTGTGTGTGCTGTGTATATGTATCATGTCAGTCAGTGAGTGTGCTGTGTATATGTATCATGTCAGTCAGTGAGTGTGCTGTGTATATGTATCATGTCAGTCAGTGTGTGTGCTGTGTATATGTGTCATGTCAGTCAGTGTGTGTGCTGTGTGTATGTGTCATGTCAGTGTGTGTGCTGTGTATATGTGTTATGTCAGTCAGTGTTTGTGCTGTGTATATGTGTCATGTCAGTCAGTGTGTGTGCTGTGTATATGTGTTATGTCAGTCAGTGTTTGTGCTGTGTATATGTGTCATGTCAGTCAGTGTGTGTGCTGTGTATATGTGTTATGTCAGTCAGTGTTTGTGCTGTATATATGTGTCATGTCAGTCAGTGTGTGTGCTGTGTATATGTGTTATGTCAGTCAGTGTTTGTGCTGTGCATATGTGTCATGTCAGTCAGTGTGTGTGCTGTGTGTATGTGTTATGTCAGTCAGTGTGTGTGCTGTGTATATGTGTCATGTCAGTGTTTGTGCTGTGTATATGTGTCATGTCAGTCAGTGTTTGTGCTGTGTATATGTGTCATGTCAGTCAGAGTGTGTGCTGTGTGTATGTGTCATGTCAGTCAGTGTGTGTGCTGTGTATATGTGTCATGTCAGTCAGTGTGTGTGCTGTGTATATGTGTCATGTCAGTCAGTGTGTGTGCTGTGTGTATGTGTTATGTCAGTCAGTGTGTGTGCTGTGTGTATGTGTCATGTCAGTCAGTGTGTGTGCTGTGTGTATGTGTCATGTCAGTCATTGTGTGTGCTGTGTGTATGTGTCATGTCAGTCAGTGTGTGTGCTGTGTGTATGTATTATGTCAGTCAGTGTGTGTGCTGTGTGTATGTGTCATGTCAGTCATTGTGTGTGCTGTGTGTATGTGTCATGTCAGTCAGTGTGTGTGCTGTGTGTATGTATTATGTCAGTCAGTGTGTGTGCTGTGTGTATGTATCATGTCAGTCAGTGTGTGTGCTGTGTGTGTGTCATGTCAGTCAGTGTGTGTGCTGTGTATATGTATCATGTCAGTCAGTGAGTGTGCTGTGTATATGTATCATGTTAGTCAATGTTTGTGCTGTGTATATGTATCATGTCAGTCACTGTGTGTGCTGTGTATATGTATCATGTCAGTCAGTGAGTGTGCTGTGTATATGTATCATGTCAGTGTGTGTGCTGTGTATATGTATCATGTCAGTCAGTGTGTGTGCTGTGTATATGTATCATGTCAGTCAGTGAGTGTGCTGTGTATATGTATCATGTCAGTCAGTGAGTGTGCTGTGTATGTGTCATGTCAGTGTGTGTGCTGTGTATATGTGTTATGTCAGTCAGTGTTTGTGCTGTGTATATGTGTCATGTCAGTCAGTGTGTGTGCTGTGTATATGTGTTATGTCAGTCAGTGTTTGTGCTGTGTATATGTGTCATGTCAGTCAGTGTGTGTGCTGTGTATATGTGTTATGTCAGTCAGTGTTTGTGCTGTGTATATGTGTCATGTCAGTCAGTGTGTGTGCTGTGTATATGTTTTATGTCAGTCAGTGTTTGTGCTGTGTATATGTGTGATGTCAGTCAGTGTGTGTGCTGTGTGTATGTGTTATGTCAGTCAGTGTTTGTGCTGTGTATATGTATCATGTCAGTCAGTGTTTGTGCTGTGTATATGTATCATGTCAGTCAGTGTGTGTGCTGTGTATATGTGTCATGTCAGTCAGAGTGTGTGCTGTGTGTATGTGTCATGTCAGTCAGTGTGTGTGCTGTGTATATGTGTCATGTCAGTAAGTGTGTGTGCTGTGTATATGTGTCATGTAAGTCAGTGTGTGTGCTGTGTGTATGTGTTATGTCAGTCAGTGTGTGTGCTGTGTGTATGTGTCATGTCAGTGTGTGTGCTGTGTATATGTGTCATGTCAGTCAGTGTGTGTGCTGTGTATATGTGTCATGTCATTCAGTGTGTGTGCTGTGTATATGTATCATGTCAGTCAGTGGGTGTGCTATGTATATGTGTCATGTCAGTCAGTGTGTCTGCTATGTATATGTGTCACGTCAGTCAGTGTGTGTGCTGTGTATATGTAACATGTCAGTCAGTGTGTGTGCTGTGTATATGTGTCATGTCAGTCAGTGTGTGTGCTGTGTATGTGTCATGTCAGTCAGTGTGTGTGCTGTGTATATGTGTCATGTCAGTCAGTGTGTGTGCTGTGTATATGTAACATGTCAGTCAGTGTGTGTGCTGTGTATATGTATCATGTCAGTCAGTGTGTGTGCTGTGTATATGTGTTATGTCAGTCAGTGTTTGTGCTGTGTATATGTGTCATGTCAGTCAGTGTGTGTGCTGTGTATATGTTTTATGTCAGTCAGTGTTTGTGCTGTGTATATGTGTCATGTCAGTCAGTGTGTGTGCTGTGTATATGTAACATGTCAGTCAGTGTGTGTGCTGTGTATATGTGTCATGTCAGTCAGTGTGTGTGCTGTCCAGCACACCGGATTTGCCCAAAGAGTCTAAACTACGGATGTTTGCAGGTCTGGTGGAGCATGTAAAACACAGTGGATGTGTTATCCTGGTCTCAGGTTTTGCGGTTGAACTCCCGTGTATCAGATTACTGCATATGAAGATACTGTAAGTTGTTTATACTTACTAACATTTGCACAGTTGTTCCCTCTCCTTTTTTATTCTACTTGGGACGAATAATTTACATATTTATGATCTATGTGTCATGTCAGTCAGAGTGTGTGCTGTGTGTATGTGTCATGTCAGTCAGTGTGTGTGCTGTGTATATGTGTCATGTCAGTCAGTGTGTGTGTGCTGTGTATATGTGTCATGTCAGTCAGTGTGTGTGCTGTGTATATGTATTATGTCAGTCAGTGTGTGTGCTGTGTGTATGTGTCATGTCAGTCATTGTGTGTGCTGTGTGTATGTGTCATGTCAGTCAGTGTGTGTGCTGTGTGTATGTGTCATGTCAGTCAGTGTGTGTGCTGTGTGTTTGTATCATGTCAGTCAGTGTGTGTGCTGTGTGTATGTATCATGTCAGTCAGTGTGTGTGCTGTGTGTGTGTGTCATGTCAGTCAGTGTGTGTGCTGTGTGTGTGTCATGTCAGTCAGTGTGTGTGCTGTGTATATGTATCATGTCAGTCAGTGAGTGTGCTGTGTATATGTATCATGTCAGTCAGTGAGTGTGCTGTGTATGTGTCATGTCAGTGTGTGTGCTGTGTATATGTGTTATGTCAGTCAGTGTTTGTGCTGTGTACATGTGTCATGTCAGTCAGTGTGTGTGCTGTGTGTATGTGTCATGTCAGTCATTGTGTGTGCTGTGTGTATGTGTCATGTCAGTCAGTGTGTGTGCTGTGTGTATGTGTCATGTCAGTCAGTGTGTGTGCTGTGTGTATGTATTATGTCAGTCAGTGTGTGTGCTGTGTGTATGTATCATGTCAGTCAGTGTGTGTGCTGTGTGTGTGTCATGTCAGTCAGTGTGTGTGCTGTGTGTGTCATGTAAGTCAGTGTGTGTGCTGTGTATATGTATCATGTCAGTCAGTGAGTGTGCTGTGTATATGTATCATGTCAGTGTGTGTGCTGTGTATATGTATCATGTCAGTCAGTGAGTGTGCTGTGTATATGTATCATGTCAGTCAGTGTGTGTGCTGTGTATATGTGTCATGTCAGTCAGTGTGTGTGCTGTGTGTATGTGTCATGTCAGTGTGTGTGCTGTGTATATGTGTTATGTCAGTCAGTGTTTGTGCTGTGTATATGTGTCATGTCAGTCAGTGTGTGTGCTGTGTATATGTGTTATGTCAGTCAGTGTTTGTGCTGTGTATATGTTTCATGTCAGTCAGTGTGTGTGCTGTGTATATGTGTTATGTCAGTCAGTGTTTGTGCTGTATATATGTGTCATGTCAGTCAGTGTGTGTGCTGTGTATATGTGTTATGTCAGTCAGTGTTTGTGCTGTGTATATGTGTCATGTCAGTCAGTGTGTGTGCTGTGTGTATGTGTTATGTCAGTCAGTGTGTGTGCTGTGTATATGTATCATGTCAGTGTGTGTGCTGTGTATATGTATCATGTCAGTCAGTGAGTGTGCTGTGTATATGTATCATGTCAGTCAGTGAGTGTGCTGTGTATATGTATCATGTCAGTCAGTGTGTGTGCTGTGTATATGTGTCATGTCAGTCAGTGTGTGTGCTGTGTGTATGTGTCATGTCAGTGTGTGTGCTGTGTATATGTGTTATGTCAGTCAGTGTTTGTGCTGTGTATATGTGTCATGTCAGTCAGTGTGTGTGCTGTGTATATGTGTTATGTCAGTCAGTGTTTGTGCTGTGTATATGTGTCATGTCAGTCAGTGTGTGTGCTGTGTATATGTGTTATGTCAGTCAGTGTTTGTGCTGTATATATGTGTCATGTCAGTCAGTGTGTGTGCTGTGTATATGTGTTATGTCAGTCAGTGTTTGTGCTGTGCATATGTGTCATGTCAGTCAGTGTGTGTGCTGTGTGTATGTGTTATGTCAGTCAGTGTGTGTGCTGTGTATATGTGTCATGTCAGTGTTTGTGCTGTGTATATGTGTCATGTCAGTCAGTGTTTGTGCTGTGTATATGTGTCATGTCAGTCAGAGTGTGTGCTGTGTGTATGTGTCATGTCAGTCAGTGTGTGTGCTGTGTATATGTGTCATGTCAGTCAGTGTGTGTGCTGTGTATATGTGTCATGTCAGTCAGTGTGTGTGCTGTGTGTATGTGTTATGTCAGTCAGTGTGTGTGCTGTGTGTATGTGTCATGTCAGTCAGTGTGTGTGCTGTGTGTATGTGTCATGTCAGTCATTGTGTGTGCTGTGTGTATGTGTCATGTCAGTCAGTGTGTGTGCTGTGTGTATGTATTATGTCAGTCAGTGTGTGTGCTGTGTGTATGTGTCATGTCAGTCAGTGTGTGTGCTGTGTGTATGTGTCATGTCAGTCAGTGTGTGTGCTGTGTGTATGTATTATGTCAGTCAGTGTGTGTGCTGTGTGTATGTATCATGTCAGTCAGTGTGTGTGCTGTGTGTGTGTCATGTCAGTCAGTGTGTGTGCTGTGTATATGTATCATGTCAGTCAGTGAGTGTGCTGTGTATATGTATCATGTTAGTCAATGTTTGTGCTGTGTATATGTATCATGTCAGTCACTGTGTGTGCTGTGTATATGTATCATGTCAGTCAGTGAGTGTGCTGTGTATATGTATCATGTCAGTGTGTGTGCTGTGTATATGTATCATGTCAGTCAGTGTGTGTGCTGTGTATATGTATCATGTCAGTCAGTGAGTGTGCTGTGTATATGTATCATGTCAGTCAGTGAGTGTGCTGTGTATGTGTCATGTCAGTGTGTGTGCTGTGTATATGTGTTATGTCAGTCAGTGTTTGTGCTGTGTACATGTGTCATGTCAGTCAGTGTGTGTGCTGTGTATATGTGTTATGTCAGTCAGTGTTTGTGCTGTGTATATGTGTCATGTCAGTCAGTGTGTGTGCTGTGTATATGTGTTATGTCAGTCAGTGTTTGTGCTGTGTATATGTGTCATGTCAGTCAGTGTGTGTGCTGTGTATATGTTTTATGTCAGTCAGTGTTTGTGCTGTGTATATGTGTGATGTCAGTCAGTGTGTGTGCTGTGTGTATGTGTTATGTCAGTCAGTGTTTGTGCTGTGTATATGTATCATGTCAGTCAGTGTTTGTGCTGTGTATATGTATCATGTCAGTCAGTGTGTGTGCTGTGTATATGTGTCATGTCAGTCAGAGTGTGTGCTGTGTGTATGTGTCATGTCAGTCAGTGTGTGTGCTGTGTATATGTGTCATGTCAGTAAGTGTGTGTGCTGTGTATATGTGTCATGTAAGTCAGTGTGTGTGCTGTGTGTATGTGTTATGTCAGTCAGTGTGTGTGCTGTGTGTATGTGTCATGTCAGTCAGTGTGTGTGCTGTGTATATGTGTCATGTCAGTCAGTGTGTGTGCTGTGTATATGTGTCATGTCATTCAGTGTGTGTGCTGTGTATATGTATCATGTCAGTCAGTGGGTGTGCTATGTATATGTGTCATGTCAGTCAGTGTGTCTGCTATGTATATGTGTCACGTCAGTCAGTGTGTGTGCTGTGTATATGTAACATGTCAGTCAGTGTGTGTGCTGTGTATATGTGTCATGTCAGTCAGTGTGTGTGCTGTGTATGTGTCATGTCAGTCAGTGTGTGTGCTGTGTATATGTGTCATGTCAGTCAGTGTGTGTGCTGTGTATATGTAACATGTCAGTCAGTGTGTGTGCTGTGTATATGTATCATGTCAGTCAGTGTGTGTGCTGTGTATATGTATCATGTCAGTCAGTGTGTGTGCTGTGTATATGTGTTATGTCAGTCAGTGTTTGTGCTGTGTATATGTGTCATGTCAGTCAGTGTGTGTGCTGTGTATATGTTTTATGTCAGTCAGTGTTTGTGCTGTGTATATGTGTCATGTCAGTCAGTGTGTGTGCTGTGTATATGTAACATGTCAGTCAGTGTGTGTGCTGTGTATATGTGTCATGTCAGTCAGTGTGTGTGCTGTCCAGCACACCGGATTTGCCCAAAGAGTCTAAACTACGGATGTTTGCAGGTCTGGTGGAGCATGTAAAACACAGTGGATGTGTTATCCTGGTCTCAGGTTTTGCGGTTGAACTCCCGTGTATCAGATTACTGCATATGAAGATACTGTAAGTTGTTTATACTTACTAACATTTGCACAGTTGTTCCCTCTCCTTTTTTATTCTACTTGGGACGAATAATTTACATATTTATGATCTATGTGTCATGTCAGTCAGAGTGTGTGCTGTGTGTATGTGTCATGTCAGTCAGTGTGTGTGCTGTGTATATGTGTCATGTCAGTCAGTGTGTGTGTGCTGTGTATATGTGTCATGTCAGTCAGTGTGTGTGCTGTGTATATGTATTATGTCAGTCAGTGTGTGTGCTGTGTGTATGTGTCATGTCAGTCATTGTGTGTGCTGTGTGTATGTGTCATGTCAGTCAGTGTGTGTGCTGTGTGTATGTGTCATGTCAGTCAGTGTGTGTGCTGTGTGTTTGTATCATGTCAGTCAGTGTGTGTGCTGTGTGTATGTATCATGTCAGTCAGTGTGTGTGCTGTGTGTGTGTGTCATGTCAGTCAGTGTGTGTGCTGTGTGTGTGTCATGTCAGTCAGTGTGTGTGCTGTGTATATGTATCATGTCAGTCAGTGAGTGTGCTGTGTATATGTATCATGTCAGTCAGTGAGTGTGCTGTGTATGTGTCATGTCAGTGTGTGTGCTGTGTATATGTGTTATGTCAGTCAGTGTTTGTGCTGTGTACATGTGTCATGTCAGTCAGTGTGTGTGCTGTGTGTATGTGTCATGTCAGTCAGTGTGTGTGCTGTGTGTATGTGTCATGTCAGTCAGTGTGTGTGCTGTGTGTATGTGTCATGTCAGTCAGTGTGTGTGCTGTGTGTATGTATTATGTCAGTCAGTGTGTGTGCTGTGTGTATGTATCATGTCAGTCAGTGTGTGTGCTGTGTGTGTGTCATGTCAGTCAGTGTGTGTGCTGTGTGTGTCATGTAAGTCAGTGTGTGTGCTGTGTATATGTATCATGTCAGTCAGTGAGTGTGCTGTGTATATGTATCATGTCAGTGTGTGTGCTGTGTATATGTATCATGTCAGTCAGTGAGTGTGCTGTGTATATGTATCATGTCAGTCAGTGTGTGTGCTGTGTATATGTGTCATGTCAGTCAGTGTGTGTGCTGTGTGTATGTGTCATGTCAGTGTGTGTGCTGTGTATATGTGTTATGTCAGTCAGTGTTTGTGCTGTGTATATGTGTCATGTCAGTCAGTGTGTGTGCTGTGTATATGTGTTATGTCAGTCAGTGTTTGTGCTGTGTATATGTTTCATGTCAGTCAGTGTGTGTGCTGTGTATATGTGTTATGTCAGTCAGTGTTTGTGCTGTATATATGTGTCATGTCAGTCAGTGTGTGTGCTGTGTATATGTGTTATGTCAGTCAGTGTTTGTGCTGTGTATATGTGTCATGTCAGTCAGTGTGTGTGCTGTGTGTATGTGTTATGTCAGTCAGTGTGTGTGCTGTGTATATGTGTCATGTCAGTGTGTGTGCTGTTTATATGTGTTATGTCAGTCAGTGTTTGTGCTGTGTATATGTGTCATGTCAGTCAGTGTTTGTGCTGTGTATATGTGTCATGTCAGTCAGAGTGTGTGCTGTGTGTATGTGTCATGTCAGTCAGTGTGTGTGCTGTGTATATGTGTCCTGTCAGTCAGTGTGTGTGCTGTGTATATGTGTCATGTCAGTCAGTGTGTGTGCTGTGTGTATGTGTCATGTCAGTCATTGTGTGTGCTGTGTGTATGTGTCATGTCAGTCAGTGTGTGTGCTGTGTGTATGTGTCATGTCAGTCAGTGTGTGTGCTGTGTGTATGTATTATGTCAGTCAGTGTGTGTGCTGTGTGTATGTATCATGTCAGTCAGTGTGTGTGCTGTGTGTGTGTCATGTCAGTCAGTGTGTGTGCTGTGTGTGTGTGTCATGTAAGTCAGTGTGTGTGCTGTGTATATGTATCATGTCAGTCAGTGAGTGTGCTGTGTATATGTATCATGTCAGTGTGTGTGCTGTGTATATGTATCATGTCAGTCAGTGAGTGTGCTGTGTATATGTATCATGTCAGTCAGTGTGTGTGCTGTGTATATGTGTCATGTCAGTCAGTGTGTGTGCTGTGTGTATGTGTCATGTCAGTGTGTGTGCTGTGTATATGTGTTATGTCAGTCAGTGTTTGTGCTGTGTATATGTGTCATGTCAGTCAGTGTGTGTGCTGTGTATATGTGTTATGTCAGTCAGTGTTTGTGCTGTGTATATGTGTCATGTCAGTCAGTGTGTGTGCTGTGTATATGTGTTATGTCAGTCAGTGTTTGTGCTGTATATATGTGTCATGTCAGTCAGTGTGTGTGCTGTGTATATGTGTTATGTCAGTCAGTGTTTGTGCTGTGTATATGTGTCATGTCAGTCAGTGTGTGTGCTGTGTGTATGTGTTATGTCAGTCAGTGTGTGTGCTGTGTATATGTGTCATGTCAGTGTGTGTGCTGTTTATATGTGTTATGTCAGTCAGTGTTTGTGCTGTGTATATGTGTCATGTCAGTCAGTGTTTGTGCTGTGTATATGTGTCATGTCAGTCAGAGTGTGTGCTGTGTGTATGTGTCATGTCAGTCAGTGTGTGTGCTGTGTATATGTGTCATGTCAGTCAGTGTGTGTGCTGTGTATATGTGTCATGTCAGTCAGTGTGTGTGCTGTGTATATGTGTCATGTCAGTCAGTGTGTGTGCTGTGTGTATGTGTCATGTCAGTCAGTGTGTGTGCTGTGTATATGTGTCATGTCAGTCAGTGTGTGTGCTGTGTGTATGTGTCATGTCAGTCATTGTGTGTGCTGTGTGTATGTGTCATGTCAGTCAGTGTGTGTGCTGTGTGTATGTGTCATGTCAGTCAGTGTGTGTGCTGTGTGTATGTATTATGTCAGTCAGTGTGTGTGCTGTGTGTATGTATCATGTCAGTCAGTGTGTGTGCTGTGTGTGTGTCATGTCAGTCAGTGTGTGTGCTGTGTGTGTGTCATGTCAGTCAGTGTGTGTGCTGTGTATATGTATCATGTCAGTCAGTGTGTGTGCTGTGTATATGTATCATGTCAGTCAGTGTTTGTGCTGTGTATATGTATCATGTCAGTCAGTGTGTGTGCTGTGTATATGTATCATGTCAGTCAGTGAGTGTGCTGTGTATATGTATCATGTCAGTCAGTGAGTGTGCTGTGTATATGTATCATGTCAGTGTGTGTGCTGTGTATATGTATCATGTCAGTCAGTGTGTGTGCTGTGTATATGTGTCATGTCAGTGTGTGTGCTGTTTATATGTGTTATGTCAGTCAGTGTTTGTGCTGTGTATATGTATCATGTCAGTCAGTGTTTGTGCTGTGTATATGTATCATGTCAGTCAGTGTGTGTGCTGTGTATATGTATCATGTCAGTCAGTGAGTGTGCTGTGTATATGTGTCATGTCAGTGTGTGTGCTGTTTATATGTGTCATGTCAGTCAGTGTGTGTGTGCTGTGTATATGTATTATGTCAGTCAGTGTGTGTGCTGTGTATATGTGTCATGTCAGTCAGTGTGTGTGCTGTGTATATGTGTCATGTAAGTCAGTGTGTGTGCTGTGTGTATGTGTCATGTCAGTCAGTGTGTGTGCTGTGTATATGTGTCATGTCAGTCAGTGTGTGTGCTGTGTATATGTGTCATGTCATTCAGTGTGTGTGCTGTGTATATGTATCATGTCAGTCAGTGGGTGTGCTATGTATATGTGTCATGTCAGTCAGTGTGTCTGCTATGTATATGTGTCACGTCAGTCAGTGTGTGTGCTGTGTATATGTAACATGTCAGTCAGTGTGTGTGCTGTGTATATGTCTCATGTCAGTCAGTGTGTGTGCTGTGTATATGTGTTATGTCAGTCAGTGTTTGTGCTGTATATATGTGTCATGTCAGTCAGTGTGTGTGCTGTGTATATGTGTTATGTCAGTCAGTGTTTGTGCTGTGCATATGTGTCATGTCAGTCAGTGTGTGTGCTGTGTGTATGTGTTATGTCAGTCAGTGTGTGTGCTGTGTATATGTGTCATGTCAGTGTTTGTGCTGTGTATATGTGTCATGTCAGTCAGTGTTTGTGCTGTGTATATGTGTCATGTCAGTCAGAGTGTGTGCTGTGTGTATGTGTCATGTCAGTCAGTGTGTGTGCTGTGTATATGTGTCATGTCAGTCAGTGTGTGTGCTGTGTATATGTGTCATGTCAGTCAGTGTGTGTGCTGTGTGTATGTGTTATGTCAGTCAGTGTGTGTGCTGTGTGTATGTGTCATGTCAGTCAGTGTGTGTGCTGTGTGTATGTGTCATGTCAGTCATTGTGTGTGCTGTGTGTATGTGTCATGTCAGTCAGTGTGTGTGCTGTGTGTATGTATTATGTCAGTCAGTGTGTGTGCTGTGTGTATGTGTCATGTCAGTCATTGTGTGTGCTGTGTGTATGTGTCATGTCAGTCAGTGTGTGTGCTGTGTGTATGTATTATGTCAGTCAGTGTGTGTGCTGTGTGTATGTATCATGTCAGTCAGTGTGTGTGCTGTGTGTGTGTCATGTCAGTCAGTGTGTGTGCTGTGTATATGTATCATGTCAGTCAGTGAGTGTGCTGTGTATATGTATCATGTTAGTCAATGTTTGTGCTGTGTATATGTATCATGTCAGTCACTGTGTGTGCTGTGTATATGTATCATGTCAGTCAGTGAGTGTGCTGTGTATATGTATCATGTCAGTGTGTGTGCTGTGTATATGTATCATGTCAGTCAGTGTGTGTGCTGTGTATATGTATCATGTCAGTCAGTGAGTGTGCTGTGTATATGTATCATGTCAGTCAGTGAGTGTGCTGTGTATGTGTCATGTCAGTGTGTGTGCTGTGTATATGTGTTATGTCAGTCAGTGTTTGTGCTGTGTACATGTGTCATGTCAGTCAGTGTGTGTGCTGTGTATATGTGTTATGTCAGTCAGTGTTTGTGCTGTGTATATGTGTCATGTCAGTCAGTGTGTGTGCTGTGTATATGTGTTATGTCAGTCAGTGTTTGTGCTGTGTATATGTGTCATGTCAGTCAGTGTGTGTGCTGTGTATATGTTTTATGTCAGTCAGTGTTTGTGCTGTGTATATGTGTGATGTCAGTCAGTGTGTGTGCTGTGTGTATGTGTTATGTCAGTCAGTGTTTGTGCTGTGTATATGTATCATGTCAGTCAGTGTTTGTGCTGTGTATATGTATCATGTCAGTCAGTGTGTGTGCTGTGTATATGTGTCATGTCAGTCAGAGTGTGTGCTGTGTGTATGTGTCATGTCAGTCAGTGTGTGTGCTGTGTATATGTGTCATGTCAGTAAGTGTGTGTGCTGTGTATATGTGTCATGTAAGTCAGTGTGTGTGCTGTGTGTATGTGTTATGTCAGTCAGTGTGTGTGCTGTGTGTATGTGTCATGTCAGTCAGTGTGTGTGCTGTGTATATGTGTCATGTCAGTCAGTGTGTGTGCTGTGTATATGTGTCATGTCAGTCAGTGTGTGTGCTGTGTATATGTATCATGTCAGTCAGTGGGTGTGCTATGTATATGTGTCATGTCAGTCAGTGTGTCTGCTATGTATATGTGTCACGTCAGTCAGTGTGTGTGCTGTGTATATGTAACATGTCAGTCAGTGTGTGTGCTGTGTATATGTGTCATGTCAGTCAGTGTGTGTGCTGTGTATGTGTCATGTCAGTCAGTGTGTGTGCTGTGTATATGTGTCATGTCAGTCAGTGTGTGTGCTGTGTATATGTAACATGTCAGTCAGTGTGTGTGCTGTGTATATGTATCATGTCAGTCAGTGTGTGTGCTGTGTATATGTGTTATGTCAGTCAGTGTTTGTGCTGTGTATATGTGTCATGTCAGTCAGTGTGTGTGCTGTGTATATGTTTTATGTCAGTCAGTGTTTGTGCTGTGTATATGTGTCATGTCAGTCAGTGTGTGTGCTGTGTATATGTAACATGTCAGTCAGTGTGTGTGCTGTGTATATGTGTCATGTCAGTCAGTGTGTGTGCTGTCCAGCACACCGGATTTGCCCAAAGAGTCTAAACTACGGATGTTTGCAGGTCTGGTGGAGCATGTAAAACACAGTGGATGTGTTATCCTGGTCTCAGGTTTTGCGGTTGAACTCCCGTGTATCAGATTACTGCATATGAAGATACTGTAAGTTGTTTATACTTACTAACATTTGCACAGTTGTTCCCTCTCCTTTTTTATTCTACTTGGGACGAATAATTTACATATTTATGATCTATGTGTCATGTCAGTCAGAGTGTGTGCTGTGTGTATGTGTCATGTCAGTCAGTGTGTGTGCTGTGTATATGTGTCATGTCAGTCAGTGTGTGTGTGCTGTGTATATGTGTCATGTCAGTCAGTGTGTGTGCTGTGTATATGTATTATGTCAGTCAGTGTGTGTGCTGTGTGTATGTGTCATGTCAGTCATTGTGTGTGCTGTGTGTATGTGTCATGTCAGTCAGTGTGTGTGCTGTGTGTATGTGTCATGTCAGTCAGTGTGTGTGCTGTGTGTATGTATCATGTCAGTCAGTGTGTGTGCTGTGTGTATGTATCATGTCAGTCAGTGTGTGTGCTGTGTGTGTGTGTCATGTCAGTCAGTGTGTGTGCTGTGTGTGTGTCATGTCAGTCAGTGTGTGTGCTGTGTATATGTATCATGTCAGTCAGTGAGTGTGCTGTGTATATGTATCATGTCAGTCAGTGAGTGTGCTGTGTATGTGTCATGTCAGTGTGTGTGCTGTGTATATGTGTTATGTCAGTCAGTGTTTGTGCTGTGTACATGTGTCATGTCAGTCAGTGTGTGTGCTGTGTGTATGTGTCATGTCAGTCATTGTGTGTGCTGTGTGTATGTGTCATGTCAGTCAGTGTGTGTGCTGTGTATATGTGTCATGTCAGTGTGTGTGCTGTTTATATGTGTTATGTCAGTCAGTGTTTGTGCTGTGTATATGTGTCATGTCAGTCAGTGTTTGTGCTGTGTATATGTGTCATGTCAGTCAGAGTGTGTGCTGTGTGTATGTGTCATGTCAGTCAGTGTGTGTGCTGTGTATATGTGTCCTGTCAGTCAGTGTGTGTGCTGTGTATATGTGTCATGTCAGTCAGTGTGTGTGCTGTGTGTATGTGTCATGTCAGTCATTGTGTGTGCTGTGTGTATGTGTCATGTCAGTCAGTGTGTGTGCTGTGTGTATGTGTCATGTCAGTCAGTGTGTGTGCTGTGTGTATGTATTATGTCAGTCAGTGTGTGTGCTGTGTGTATGTATCATGTCAGTCAGTGTGTGTGCTGTGTGTGTGTCATGTCAGTCAGTGTGTGTGCTGTGTGTGTGTGTCATGTAAGTCAGTGTGTGTGCTGTGTATATGTATCATGTCAGTCAGTGAGTGTGCTGTGTATATGTATCATGTCAGTGTGTGTGCTGTGTATATGTATCATGTCAGTCAGTGAGTGTGCTGTGTATATGTATCATGTCAGTCAGTGTGTGTGCTGTGTATATGTGTCATGTCAGTCAGTGTGTGTGCTGTGTGTATGTGTCATGTCAGTGTGTGTGCTGTGTATATGTGTTATGTCAGTCAGTGTTTGTGCTGTGTATATGTGTCATGTCAGTCAGTGTGTGTGCTGTGTATATGTGTTATGTCAGTCAGTGTTTGTGCTGTGTATATGTGTCATGTCAGTCAGTGTGTGTGCTGTGTATATGTGTTATGTCAGTCAGTGTTTGTGCTGTATATATGTGTCATGTCAGTCAGTGTGTGTGCTGTGTATATGTGTTATGTCAGTCAGTGTTTGTGCTGTGTATATGTGTCATGTCAGTCAGTGTGTGTGCTGTGTGTATGTGTTATGTCAGTCAGTGTGTGTGCTGTGTATATGTGTCATGTCAGTGTGTGTGCTGTTTATATGTGTTATGTCAGTCAGTGTTTGTGCTGTGTATATGTGTCATGTCAGTCAGTGTTTGTGCTGTGTATATGTGTCATGTCAGTCAGAGTGTGTGCTGTGTGTATGTGTCATGTCAGTCAGTGTGTGTGCTGTGTATATGTGTCCTGTCAGTCAGTGTGTGTGCTGTGTATATGTGTCATGTCAGTCAGTGTGTGTGCTGTGTATATGTGTCATGTCAGTCAGTGTGTGTGCTGTGTGTATGTGTCATGTCAGTCAGTGTGTGTGCTGTGTATATGTGTCATGTCAGTCAGTGTGTGTGCTGTGTGTATGTGTCATGTCAGTCATTGTGTGTGCTGTGTGTATGTGTCATGTCAGTCAGTGTGTGTGCTGTGTGTATGTGTCATGTCAGTCAGTGTGTGTGCTGTGTGTATGTATTATGTCAGTCAGTGTGTGTGCTGTGTGTATGTATCATGTCAGTCAGTGTGTGTGCTGTGTGTGTGTCATGTCAGTCAGTGTGTGTGCTGTGTGTGTGTCATGTCAGTCAGTGTGTGTGCTGTGTATATGTATCATGTCAGTCAGTGAGTGTGCTGTGTATATGTATCATGTCAGTCAGTGTTTGTGCTGTGTATATGTATCATGTCAGTCAGTGTGTGTGCTGTGTATATGTATCATGTCAGTCAGTGAGTGTGCTGTGTATATGTATCATGTCAGTGTGTGTGCTGTGTATATGTATCATGTCAGTCAGTGTGTGTGCTGTGTGTATGTGTTATGTCAGTCAGTGTGTGTGCTGTGTATATGTGTCATGTCAGTGTGTGTGCTGTTTATATGTGTTATGTCAGTCAGTGTTTGTGCTGTGTATATGTATCATGTCAGTCAGTGTTTGTGCTGTGTATATGTATCATGTCAGTCAGTGTGTGTGCTGTGTATATGTATCATGTCAGTCAGTGAGTGTGCTGTGTATATGTGTCATGTCAGTGTGTGTGCTGTTTATATGTGTCATGTCAGTCAGTGTGTGTGTGCTGTGTATATGTATTATGTCAGTCAGTGTGTGTGCTGTGTATATGTGTCATGTCAGTCAGTGTGTGTGCTGTGTATATGTGTCATGTAAGTCAGTGTGTGTGCTGTGTGTATGTGTCATGTCAGTCAGTGTGTGTGCTGTGTATATGTGTCATGTCAGTCAGTGTGTGTGCTGTGTATATGTGTCATGTCATTCAGTGTGTGTGCTGTGTATATGTATCATGTCAGTCAGTGGGTGTGCTATGTATATGTGTCATGTCAGTCAGTGTGTCTGCTATGTATATGTGTCACGTCAGTCAGTGTGTGTGCTGTGTATATGTAACATGTCAGTCAGTGTGTGTGCTGTGTATATGTCTCATGTCAGTCAGTGTGTGTGCTGTGTATATGTGTTATGTCAGTCAGTGTTTGTGCTGTTTATATGTGTCATGTCAGTCAGTGTGTGTGCTGTGTATATGTAACATGTCAGTCAGTGTTTGTGCTGTGTATATGTGTCATGTCAGTCAGTGTGTGTGCTGTGTATATGTAACATGTCAGTCAGTGTGTGTGCTGTGTATATGTGTCATGTCAGTCAGTGTGTGTGCTGTCCAGCACACCGGATTTGCCCAAAGAGTCTAAACTACGGATGTTTGCAGGTCTGGTGGAGCATGTAAAACACAGTGGATGTATTATCCTGGTCTCAGGTTTTGCGGTTGAACTCCCGTGTATCAGATTACTGCATATGAAGATACTGTAAGTTGTTTATACTTACTAACATTTCCACAGTTGTTCCCTCTCCTTTTTTATTCTACTTGGGACGAATAATTTACATATTTATGATCTATGTGTCATGTCAGTCAGAGTGTGTGCTGTGTGTATGTGTCATGTCAGTCAGTGTGTGTGCTGTGTATATGTGTCATGTCAGTCAGTGTGTGTGTGCTGTGTATATGTGTCATGTCAGTCAGTGTGTGTGCTGTGTATATGTATTATGTCAGTCAGTGTGTGTGCTGTGTGTATGTGTCATGTCAGTTGTGTGTGTGCTGTGTGTATGTGTCATGTCAGTCAGTGTGTGTGCTGTGTGTATGTGTCATGTCAGTCAGTGTGTGTGCTGTGTGTATGTATCATGTCAGTCAGTGTGTGTGCTGTGTGTATGTATCATGTCAGTCAGTCTGTGTGCTGTGTGTGTGTGTCATGTCAGTCAGTGTGTGTGCTGTGTGTGTGTCATGTCAGTCAGTGTGTGTGCTGTGTATATGTATCATGTCAGTCAGTGAGTGTGCTGTGTATATGTATCATGTCAGTCAGTGAGTGTGCTGTGTATGTGTCATGTCAGTGTGTGTGCTGTGTATATGTGTTATGTCAGTCAGTGTTTGTGCTGTGTACATGTGTCATGTCAGTCAGTGTGTGTGCTGTGTATATGTGTTATGTCAGTCAGTGTTTGTGCTGTGTATATGTGTCATGTCAGTCAGTGTGTGTGCTGTGTATATGTTTTATGTCAGTCAGTGTTTGTGCTGTGTATATGTGTCATGTCAGTCAGTGTGTGTGCTGTGTATATGTGTTATGTCAGTCAGTGTTTGTGCTGTGTATATGTGTCATGTCAGTCAGTGTGTGTGCTGTGTGTATGTGTTATGTCAGTCAGTGTGTGTGCTGTGTATATGTGTCATGTCAGTGTGTGTGCTGTTTATATGTGTTATGTCAGTCAGTGTTTGTGCTGTGTATATGTGTCATGTCAGTCAGTGTTTGTGCTGTGTATATGTGTCATGTCAGTCAGTGTTTGTGCTGTGTATATGTGTCATGTCAGTCAGTGTGTGTGCTGTGTGTATGTGTCATGTCAGTCAGTGTGTGTGCTGTGTATATGTGTCATGTCAGTCAGAGTGTGTGCTGTGTGTATGTGTCATGTCAGTCAGTGTGTGTGCTGTGTATATGTGTCATGTCAGTCAGTGTGTGTGCTGTGTATATGTGTCATGTAAGTCAGTGTGTGTGCTGTGTTATGTCAGTCAGTGTGTGTGCTGTGTGTATGTGTCATGTCAGTCAGTGTGTGTGCTGTGTATATGTGTCATGTCAGTCAGTGTGTGTGCTGTGTATATGTGTCATGTCATTCAGTGTGTGTGCTGTGTATATGTATCATGTCAGTCAGTGGGTGTGCTATGTATATGTGTCATGTCAGTCAGTGTGTGTGCTGTGTATATGTGTTATGTCAGTCAGTGTGTGTGCTGTGTATATGTGTTATGTCAGTCAGTGTTTGTGCTGTGTATATGTGTCATGTCAGTCAGTGTGTGTGCTGTGTATATGTGTTATGTCAGTCAGTGTTTGTGCTGTGTATATGTGTCATGTCAGTCAGTGTGTGTGCTGTGTATATGTAACATGTCAGTCAGTGTGTGTGCTGTGTATATGTGTCATGTCAGTCAGTGTGTGTGCTGTCCAGCACACCGGATTTGCCCAAAGAGTCTAAACTACGGATGTTTGCAGGTCTGGTGGAGCATGTAAAACACAGTGGATGTGTTATCCTGGTCTCAGGTTTTGTGTCATGTCAGTCAGTGTGTGTGCTGTGTGTATGTATCATGTCAGTCAGTGTGTGTGCTGTGTGTATGTATCATGTCAGTCAGTGTGTGTGCTGTGTGTGTGTGTCATGTCATTCAGTGTGTGTGCTGTGTGTGTGTCATGTCAGTCAGTGTGTGTGCTGTGTATATGTATCGTGTCAGTCAGTGAGTGTGCTGTGTATATGTATCATGTCAGTGTGTGTGCTGTGTATATGTATCATGTCAGTCAAAGACTGACATGATACATATACACAGCACACTCACTGACTGACATGGCACATATACACAGCACAAACACTGACTGACATAAAACATATACACAGCACACACACTGACTGACATAACACATACACACAGCACACACACTGACTGACATGACACACACACACAGCACAAACACTATGGCCTAGATTTAGAGTTCGGCGGTAGCCGTCAAAACCAGCGTTAGAGGCTCCTAACGCTGGTTTTGGCCGCCCGCTGGTATTTGGAGTCAGTGATTAAAGGGTCTAACGCTCACTTTTCAGCCGCGACTTTTCCATACCGCAGATCCCCCTACGCCATTTGCGTAGCCTATCTTTTCAATGGGATCTTTCTAACGCTGGTATTTAGAGTCGTTTCTGCAGTGAGCGTTAGAGCTCTAACGACAAGATTCCAGCCGCCTGAAAATAGCAGGAGTTAAGAGCTTTCTGGCTAACGCCGGTTTATAAAGCTCTTAACTACTGTACCCTAAAGTACACTAACACCCATAAACTACCTATGTACCCCTAAACCGAGGTCCCCCCACATCGCCGCCACTCGATTAAAATTTTTAACCCCTAATCTGCCGACCGCCACCTACGTTATACTTATGTACCCCTAATCTGCTGCCCCTAACACCGCCGACCCCTGTATTATATCTATTAACCCCTAACTTGCCCCCCACAACGTCGCCGCAAGCTACTTAAAATAATTAACCCCTAATCTTCCGACCGCAAATCGCCGCCACCTACGTTATCCCTATGTACCCCTAATCTGCTACCCCTAACATCGCCGACCCCTATGTTATATTTATTAACCCCTAATCTGCCCCCCACAACGTCGCCGACACCTACCTACACTTATTAACCCCTAATCTGCCGAGCGGACCTGAGCGCTACTATAATAAAGTTATTAACCCCTAATCCGCCTCACTAACCCTATCATAAATAGTATTAACCCCTAATCTGCCCTCCCTAACATCGCCGACACCTACCTTCAATTATTAACCCCTAATCTGCCGACCGGAGCTCACCGCTATTCTAATAAATGTATTAACCCCTAAAGCTAAGTCTAACCCTAACACTAACACCCCCCTAAGTTAAATATAATTTTTATCTAACGAAATAAATTAACTCTTATTAAATAAATAATTCCTATTTAAAGCTAAATACTTACCTGTAAAATAAATCCTAATATAGCTACAATATAAATTATAATTATATTATACCTATTTTAGGATTAATATTTATTTTACAGGCAACTTTGTAATTATTTTAACCAGGTACAATAGCTATTAAATAGTTAAGAAATATTTAATAGTTACCTAGTTAAAATAATTACAAATTTACCTGTAAAATAAATCCTAACCTAAGATATAATTAAACCTAACACTACCCTATCAATAAAATAATTAAATAAACTACCTACAATTACCTACAATTAACCTAACACTACACTATCAATAAATTAATTAAACACAATTGCTACAAATAAATAAAATTAAATAAACTATCTAAAGTACAAAAAATAAAAAAGAACTAAGTTACAGAAAATAATAAAATATTTACAAACATAAGAAAAATATTACAACAATTTTAAACTAATTACACCTACTCTAAGCCCCCTAATAAAATAACAAAGCCCCCCAAAATAAAAAATTCCCTACCCTATTCTAAAATACAAATATTACAAGCTCTTTTACCTTACCAGCCCTGAACAGGGCCCTTTGCGGGGCATGCCCCAAGAATTTCAGCTCTTTTGCCTGTAAAAAAAAACATACAATACCCCCCCCCCAACATTACAACCCACCACCCACATACCCCTAATCTAACCCAAACCCCCCTTAAATAAACCTAACACTACCCCCCTGATGATCTTCCTACCTTGTCTTCACCATGCCAGGTTCACCGATCCGTCCTGGCTCCAAGATCTTCATCTAACCCAAGCGGGGGCTAGACATCCACTGAAGAAGTCCAGAAGAGGGTCCAAAGTCTTCCTCCTATCCGGCAAGAAGAGGACATCCGGACCGGCAAACATCTTCTCCAAGCGGCATCTTCTATCTTCTTCCATCCGATGACGACCGGCTCCATCTTGAAGACCTCCAGCGCGGATCCATCCTCTTCTTCCGACGACTAGACGACGAATGACGGTTCCTTTAAGGGACGTCATCCAAGATGGCGTCCCTCGAATTCCGATTGGCTGATAGGATTCTATCAGCCAATCGGAATTAAGGTAGGAATTTTCTGATTGGCTGATGGAATCAGCCAATCAGAATATAGTTCAATCCGATTGGCTGATCCAATCAGCCAATCAGATTGAGCTCGCATTCTATTGGCTGATCGGAACAGCCAATAGAATGCGAGCTCAATCTGATTGGCTGATTGGATCAGCCAATCGGATTGAACTATATTCTGATTGGCTGATTCCATCAGCCAATCAGAAAATTCCTACCTTAATTCCGATTGGCTGATAGAATCCTAACAGCCAATCGGAATTCGAGGGACGCCATCTTGGATGACGTCCCTTAAAGGAACCGTCATTCGTCGTCTAGTCGTCGGAAGAAGAGGATGGATCCGCGCTGGAGGTCTTCAAGATGGAGCCGGTCGTCATCGGATGGAAGAAGATAGAAGATGCCGCTTGGAGAAGATGTTTGCCGGTCCGGATGTCCTCTTCTTGCCGGATAGGAGGAAGACTTTGGACCCTCTTCTGGACTTCTTCAGTGGATGTCTAGCCCCCGCTTGGGTTAGATGAAGATCTTGGAGCCAGGACGGATCGGTGAACCTGGCATGGTGAAGACAAGGTAGGAAGATCATCAGGGGGGTAGTGTTAGGTTTATTTAAGGGGGGTTTGGGTTAGATTAGGGGTATGTGGGTGGTGGGTTGTAATGTTGGGGGGGGGGTATTGTATGTTTTTTTTTACAGGCAAAAGAGCTGAAATTCTTGGGGCATGCCCCGCAAAGGGCCCTGTTCAGGGCTGGTAAGGTAAAAGAGCTTGTAATATTTGTATTTTAGAATAGGGTAGGGAATTTTTTATTTTGGGGGGCTTTGTTATTTTATTAGGGGGCTTAGAGTAGGTGTAATTAGTTTAAAATTGTTGTAATATTTTTCTTATGTTTGTAAATATTTTATTATTTTCTGTAACTTAGTTCTTTTTTATTTTTTGTACTTTAGATAGTTTATTTAATTTTATTTATTTGTAGCAATTGTGTTTAATTAATTTATTGATAGTGTAGTGTTAGGTTAATTGTAGGTAATTGTAGGTAGTTTATTTAATTATTTTATTGATAGGGTAGTGTTAGGTTTAATTATATCTTAGGTTAGGATTTATTTTACAGGTAAATTTGTAATTATTTTAACTAGGTAACTATTAAATAGTTCTTAACTATTTAATAGCTATTGTACCTGGTTAAAATAATTACAAAGTTGCCTGTAAAATAAATATTAATCCTAAAATAGGTATAATATAATTATAATTTATATTGTAGCTATATTAGGATTTATTTTACAGGTAAGTATTTAGCTTTAAATAGGAATTATTTATTTAATAAGAGTTAATTTATTTCGTTAGATAAAAATTATATTTAACTTAGGGGGGTGTTAGTGTTAGGGTTAGACTTAGCTTTAGGGGTTAATACATTTATTAGAATAGCGGTGAGCTCCGGTCGGCAGATTAGGGGTTAATAATTGAAGGTAGGTGTCGGCGATGTTAGGGAGGGCAGATTAGGGGTTAATACTATTTATGATAGGGTTAGTGAGGCGGATTAGGGGTTAATAACTTTATTATAGTAGCGCTCAGGTCCGCTCGGCAGATTAGGGGTTAATAAGTGTAGGTAGGTGTCGGCGACGTTGTGGGGGGCAGATTAGGGGTTAATAAATATAACATAGGGGTCGGCGATGTTAGGGCAGCAGATTAGGGGTACATAGGGATAACGTAGGTGGCGGCGGTTTACGGAGCGGCAGATTAGGGGTTAAAAGTGTAATGCAGGGGTCAGCGATAGCGGGGGCGGCAGATTAGGGGTTAATAAGTGTAAGGTTAGGGGTGTTTAGACTCGGGGTACATGTTAGGGTGTTAGGTGCAGACTTAGGAGGTGTTTCCCCATAGGAAACAATGGGGCTGCGTTAGGAGCTGAACGCTGCTTTTTTGCAGGTGTTAGGTTTTTTTTCAGCTCAAACAGCCCCATTGTTTCCTATGGGAGAATCGTGCACGAGCACGTTTTTGATGCCGGCCGCGTCCGTAAGCAACTCTGGTATCGAGAGTTGCATTTGCGGTAAAAATGCTCTACGCTCCTTTTTTGGAGCCTAACGCAGCATTTGTTTGAACTCTCGATACCAGAGTTAATTTTATGGTGCGGCCAGAAAAAAGCCTGCGGAGCGTTAACAGCCCTTTTACCGCCGAACTCTAAATCTAGGCCTGACTGACATAACACATATACACAGCACACACACACTGACTGACATGACACATATACACAGCACAAACACTGACTGACATAACACATATACACAGCACACACACTGACATGACACATATACACAGCACACACACTGACTGACATAACACATATACACAGCACACACACTGACTGACATGACACATATACACAGCACAAACACTGACTGACATAACACATATACACAGCACACACACTGACATGACACATATACACAGCACACACACTGACTGACATGACACATATACACAGCACACACAAAGACTGACATGATACATATACACAGCACACTCACTGTGTGTGCTGTGTATATGTGTCATGTCAGTCAGTGTGTGTGCTGTGTATATGTGTCATGTCAGTGTGTGTGCTGTGTATATGTGTTATGTCAGTCAGTGTTTGTGCTGTGTATATGTGTCATGTCAGTCAGTGTGTGTGCTGTGTATATGTGTTATGTCAGTCAGTGTGTGTGCTGTGTATATGTGTCATGTCAGTGTGTGTGCTGTGTATATGTGTTATGTCAGTCAGTGTTTGTGCTGTGTATATGTGTCATGTCAGTCAGTGTGTGTGTGCTGTGTATATGTGTTATGTCAGTCAGTGTTTGTGCTGTGTATATGTGTCATGTCAGTCAGTGTGTGTGCTGTGTGTATGTGTTATGTCAGTCAGTGTGTGTGCTGTGTATATGTTTTATGTCAGTCAGTGTTTGTGCTGTGTATATGTGCCATGTCAGTCAGTGTGTGTGCTGTGTATATGTGTTATGTCAGTCAGTGTTTGTGCTGTGTATATGTGCCATGTCAGTCAGTGTGTGTGCTGTGTATATGTATCATGTCAGTCAGTGTGTGTGCTGTGTATATGTGTTATGTCAGTCAGTGTGTGTGCTGTGTGTATGTGTTATGTCAGTCAGTGTGTGTGCTGTGTATATGTGTCAGTGTGTGTGCTGTGTATGTGAGAGCCAAGATACAGGCACACAGCCTCTTACACAGACCATGGCAAAAAAAATCCCAATTCTATCCTATTCAGAGTAGAGAAAGTGTTCTTGAGAAGTTTCATAAAAGTGTAGAGAGAGAACTGACTGATTTACATCATCAAGGCACTATCTACAGACAAAATCTTACAAAATCACAAAGAGAAGCTATTGATGAGCTCCAAAATAATAAACAACTTGTTATAAGAAAATCTGACAAGGGAGGAACTACTGTTGTCCTCAAAGATGATTACATATTTGAAGCTCGCCGACAGCTTAACGACTTAAATACATACAGTCAGATACCAAGAGATCCTACACACACTATACAACAACAAATTCGTTCCCTTGTAGATGAAGGTGTGGAAAAGGGGTACATCGATAAAAAAAAACATCAGAATTTTTATGTGTACAATACCCAAAAACACCTGCTTTTCACCTTTTTTCCCAAGGTTCACAAATCCCTGGATGATGTTAGAGGGAGACCTATTATCTCTGGGATAAACTCTGTACTTGAGCCATTATCTGAATTGGGGGATAGTGTGTTATAACCTATAGTTGTCCAGCTATGGAGTCGCTGACTTCAAGTGGGAGGACTGCCATAGCTGGATAACCATAGATGTGGTTTCACTCTATTCCACTATTCCCCATGCCTGGGGTCTTAAGGTAATAGAATACTTCCTCACATCAGCTACTAACTTTGACAGGGACCAAATTTAATTTTTTGTTAGGGTAGTTCGCTACCTGCTTGAACAATACTTTCTTGAGTTTGAGGGGTCTTTCTACCTCCAAAGATGTGGGACGGCCTTGGGTGCAAAATTTCCGCCCTCATACGCCAACCTGTTCTTAGGTTGGTGGGAGGCGTCCCATATCTTTGGAGATAGAAATCACTTTAGGTTGTCGTGGTCTTTTATAAAAGATTCATCGATGACCTTATTTTCGCGTGGAATGGTACCCAAGATGAGGCAGTTTTATTCCTAAATAGTTTAAATTTTAACGAGATAGGAATTAAATTTACTATGGAATGGCATAAAGCAACCATTAATTATCTAAACAAACAGTTGATGTCAGATAACTGTACAAACAGGATTGAAACTAAGACCTATCATAAGCCCATAGCCAGGAATAATCTTTTGCACTCCTCGAGTAGTCATCCTAAAAACACGGCCAGAGCAATTGCCAAACGGCAGTTCATTAGGATGAAACGAAATTGCTCTAGAGAAGCTGATTACAGAGAGGAGTGCAGAAGATTAAGTGAAGATTTACTTCAGAGGGGCTATAACAAAAAGGTAATAATACGTGCTCTGAAAGAAGTAAACTGTATTCACAGGAGTGATCTTTTGCAAGAAAAAACTAAAAAAAAGGAAACTCCAGATCCCCAGTCACCTTTATCACAAGTTATAGTGATCAATACTCTCAAATTTGTAATATTTTTTAAAAAAAAATTGCCTATCCTTCTGGCAGATTCAAAATTAAAAGAAATTGCTAACCAATGGTGTAGATTCTCTTATAGACTAAGTATGACTCTGGGCAACATCTTATCACCCACAGTTCTCCCTAAAACAGATACTGGTAGTAGCTGGTTTACACACAAAGGTACCTTTAACCCTTTAAGGACACAGCTTTCAGTTTGCTCAATTGTTTTATGACGGAAAAATTCCGTCATATGTCCTTAAGAGGTTAAGTGTGTTAGCACGAGATGTAAAGCATGTGAACACATATTTATCAGCTCTCACTTTGAGTCATATAGAACAGGAAAACATAATTTATGCTTACCTGATAAATTTATTTCTCTTGTAGTGTATCCAGTCCACGGATCATCCATTACTTATGGGATATTAACTCCTCCCCAACAGGAAGTGCAAGAGGATTCACCCAGCAGAGCTGCTATATAGCTCCTCCCCTAACTGCCATTACCAGTCATTCGACCGAAAACATGCAGAGAAAGGAAAACCATAGGGTGCAGTGGTGACTGTAGTTTAATGGAAAAATTACCTGCCTTAAAGTGACAGGGCGGGCCGTGGACTGGATACACTACAAGAGAAATAAATTTATCAGGTAAGCATAAATTATGTTTTCTCTTGTTAAGTGTATCCAGTCCACGGATCATCCATTACTTATGGGATACCAATACCAAAGCTAAAGTACACGGATGACGGGAGGGACAGGCAGGCTCTTTATACGGAAGGAACCACTGCCTGAAGAACCTTTCTCCCAAAAACAGCCTCCGAAGAAGCAAAAGTGTCAAATTTGTAAAATTTTGAAAAAGTATGAAGAGAAGACCAAGTTGCAGCCTTGCAAATCTGTTCAACAGAAGCCTCATTCTTAAAGGCCCAAGTGGAAGCCACAGCTCTAGTAGAATGTGCTGTAATTCTTTCAGGAGGCTGCTGTCCAGCAGTCTCATAGGCTAACCGTATTATGCTACGAAGCCAAAAGGAGAGAGAGGTAGCCGAAGCTTTTTGACCTCTCCTCTGACCAGAATAAACGACAAACAGGGAAGACGTTTGTCGAAAATCCTTAGTTGCCTGTAGATAAAATTTCAGGGCACGGACTACATCTAGATTGTGTAGCAGACGTTCCTTTTTCGAAGAAGGATTAGGACACAAAGATGGAACCACAATCTCTTGATTGATATTCCTGTTAGTGACCACCTTAGGTAGGAACCCAGGTTTAGTACGCAGAACTACCTTGTCTGAATGAAAAATCAGATAAGGAGAATCACAATGTAAGGCAGATAACTCAAAGACTCTTCGAGCCGAGGAAATCGCCATTAAAAACAGAACTTTCCAAGATAACAACTTGATATCAATGGAATGAAGGGGTTCAAACGGAACCCCCTGTAAAACATTAAGAACTAAGTTCAAACTCCATGGTGGAGCAACAGTTTTAAACACAGGCTTGATCCTAGCTAAAGCCTGACAAAAAGCTTGAACGTCCGGAACTTCTGACAGACGTTTGTGTAAAAGAATGGACAGAGCTGAAATCTGTCCCTTTAAGGAACTAGCGGATAAACCCTTTTCTAAACCTTCTTGTAGAAAAGACAATATCCTCGGAATCCTAACCTTACTCCATGAGTAACTCTTGGATTCGCACCAATATAAGTATTTGCGCCATATCTTATGGTAAATCTTTCTGGTAACAGGCTTCCTAGCCTGTATTAAGGTATCAATAACTGACTCAGAAAAACCACGTTTTGATAAAATCAAGCGTTCAATTTCCAAGCAGTCAGCTTCAGAGAAATTAGATTTTGATGTTTGAAGGGACCCTGGATCAGAAGGTCCTGTTTCAGAGGTAGCGACCAAGGTGGACAGGATGACATGTCCACTAGATCTGCATACCAAGTCCTGCGTGGCCATGCAGGCGCTATTAGAATCACTGATGCTCTCTCCTGTTTGATTCTGGCAATCAATCGAGGAAGCATCGGGAAGGGTGGAAACACATAAGCCATCCCGAAGGTCCAAGGTGCTGTCAAAGCATCTATCAGAACCGCTCCCGGATCCCTGGATCTGGACCCGTAACGAGGAAGCTTGGCGTTCTGTCGAGACGCCATGAGATCTATCTCTGGTTTGCCCCAACATCGAAGTATTTGGGCAAAGACCTCCGGATGAAGTTCCCACTCCCCCGGATGAAAAGTCTGATGACTTAAGAAATCCGCCTCCCAGTTCTCCACTCCCGGGATGTGGATTGCTGACAGGTGGCAAGAGTGAGACTCTGCCCAGCGAATTATCTTTGATACTTCCATCATTGCTAGGGAGCTTCTTGTCCCTCCCTGATGGTTGATGTAAGCTACAGTCGTGATGTTGTCCGACTGAAACCTGATGAACCCCCGAGTTGTTAACTGGGGCCAAGCCAGAAGGGCATTGAGAACTGCTCTCAATTCCAGAATGTTTATTGGTAGGAGACTCTCCTCCTGATTCCATTGTCCCTGAGCCTTCAGAGAATTTCAGACAGCGCCCCAACCTAGTAGGCTGGCGTCTGTTGTTACAATTGTCCAGTCCGGCCTGCTGAATGGCATCCCCCTGGACAGATGTGGCCGAGAAAGCCACCATAGAAGAGAATTTCTGGTCTCTTGATCCAGATTCAGAGTAGGGGACAAGTCTGAGTAATCCCCATTCCACTGACTTAGCATGCACAATTGCAGCGGTCTGAGATGTAGGCGTGCAAAGGGTACTATGTCCATTGCTGCTACCATTAAGCCGATCACCTCCATGCATTGAGCTACTGACGGGTGTTGAATGGAATGAAGGACACGGCATGCATTTTGAAGCTTTGTTAACCTGTCTTCTGTCAGGTAAATCTTCATTTCTACAGAATCTATAAGAGTCCCCAAGAAGGGAACTCTTGTGAGTGGAAAGAGAGAACTCTTCTTTTCGTTCACCTTCCATCCATGCGACCTTAGAAATGCCAGTACTAACTCTGTATGAGACTTGGCAGTTTGAAAGCTTGAAGCTTGTATCAGAATGTCGTCTAGGTACGGAGCTACCGCAATTCCTCGCGGTCTTAGTACCGCCAGAAGAGCACCCAGAACCTTTGTGAAGATTCTCGGAGCCGTAGCCAATCCGAATGGAAGAGCTACAAACTGGTAATGCCTGTCTAGAAAGGCAATCCTTAGATACCGGTAATGATCTTTGTGAATCGGTATGTGAAGGTAAGCATCCTTTAAATCCACTGTGGTCATGTACTGACCCTTTTGGATCATGGGTAAAATTGTCCGAATAGTCTCCATTTTGAACGATGGAACTCTTAGGAATTTGTTTAGGATCTTTAAATCCAGGATTGGCCTGAAAGTTCCCTCTTTTTTGGGAACCACAAACAGATTTGAGTAAAACCCTTGTCCCTGTTCCGACCGTGGAACTGGATGGATTACTCCCATTAATAAAAGCTCTTGTACGCAGTGTAGAAACGCCTCTTTCTATATTTGGTTTGTTGACAACCTTGACAGATGAAATCTCTCTCTTGGGGGAGAGTATTTGAAGTCCAGAAGGTATCCCTGAGATATTATCTCTAGCGCCCAGGGATCCTGGACATCTCTTGCCCAAGCCTGGGCGAAGAGAGAAAGTCTGCCCCCCACTAGATCCGTTCCCGGATCGGGGGCCCTCAATTCATGCTGTTTTAGGGGCACCAGCAGGTTTCCTGGCCTGCTTGCCCTTGTTCCAGGACTGGTTAGGTCTCCAGCCTTGTCTGTAGCGAGCAACAGATCCTTCTTGTTTTGGAGCAGAGGAAGTTGATGCTGCTCCTGCTTTGAAATTCCGAAAGGAACGAAAATTAGATTGTCTAGCCTTAGGTTTGGCTCTGTCTTGAGGCAGGGCATGGCCTTTACCTCCTGTAATGTCAGCGATAATTTCTTTCAATCCGGGCCCGAATAAGGTCTGCCCTTTGAAAGGTATATTAAGTAATTTAGACTTAGAAGTAACGTCAGCTGACCAGGATTTTAGCCACAGTGCTCTGCGCGCCTGAATGGCGAATCCGGAATTCTTAGCCGTAAGCTTAGTTAAATGTACTACGGCATCTGAAATAAATGAGTTAGCTAACTTAAGAGCTTTAAGCCTGTGTGTAATCTCATCTAATGGAGCTGATTCAAGTGTCCCTTCCAGAGACTCAAACCAAAATGCTGCTGCAGCCGTGACAGGCGCAATGCATGCAAGGGGTTGCAATATAAAACCTTGTTGAACAAACATTTTCTTAAGGTAACCCTCTAACTTTTTATCCATTGGATCTGAAAAAGCACAGCAATCCTCCACCGGGATAGTGGTACGCTTAGCTAAAGTAGAAACTGCTCCCTCCACCTTAGGGATCGTTTGCCATAAGTCCCGTGTGGTGGTGTCTATTGGAAACATCTTTCTAAATATCGGAGGGGGTGAGAACGGCACACCGGGTCTATCCCACTCCTTAGTAACAATTTCAGTAAGTCTCTTAGGTATAGGAAAAACGTCAGTACTCGACGGTACCGCAAAATATTTATCCAACCTACACATTTTTTCTGGTATTGCAACTGTGTTACAATCATTCAGAGCCGCTAACACCTCCCCTAGTAATACACGGAGGTTTTCCAGCTTAAATTTAAAATTTGAAATATCTGAATCCAATCTGTTTGGATCAGAACCGTCAGCCGCAGAATGAAGCTCTCCGTCCTCATGTTCTGCAAGTTGTGACGCAGTATCTGACATGGCCCTAACATTATCAGCGCACTCTGTTCTCACCCCAGAGTGATCACGCTTACCTCTTAGTTCTGGTAATTTAGCCAAAACTTCAGTCATAACAGTAGCCATATCCTGTAATGTGATTTGTAATGGCCGCCCAGATGTACTCGGCGCCACAATATCACGCACCCCCCGAGCGGGAGATGCAGGTACTGACACGTGAGGCGAGTTAGTCGGCATAACTCTCCCCTCGTTGTTTGGTGAAATGTGTTCAATTTGTACAGATTGACTTTTATTTAAAGTAGCATCAATACAGTTAGTACATAAATTTCTATTGGGCTCCACTTTGGCATTAGCACATATAGCACAGATGTCTTCCTCTGAATCAGACATGTTTAACACACTAGCAAATAAACTAGCAACTTGGAAATACTTTTCAAGTAATTTACTATAATATGAAAACGTACTGTGCCTATAAGAAGCACAGAAAGAGTTATGACAGTTGAAAGTTAATAAACTGAAAGGTTATAGCATCAAATCTTTGTAAAAAACACAATTTTAGCAAAGGCTTGTTCCCATTAGCGAAGGATAACTAACCCTGATAGCAGAAAAAAAAAGTTACAGAAATAAACGTTTTTTATCACAGTCAACTACAATCTCACAGCTCTGCTGTGAATGATTACCTCCCTCAAAACAAGTTTTGAAGACCCCTGAGTTCTGTAGAGATGAACCGGATCATGCAGGAAATACAATGAGCTTCTGACTGAATTTTTTGACCTCCCCCTCACACACAACAGTGAGAGAGATCAGTAAACTGTCATAAATTAAATAAAACAACTGCCAAGTGGAAAAAATAATGCCCAAAACATTTTATTCACCCAGTACCTCAGAAAATGAAACGATTTTACATGCCAGCAAAAAAGGTTTAACATAAATTAAGTGTTATTAAAGAGCCTGTTGCCAGTCCCTGCAAATTAGGCTAAAGTCTTATGCACACAGTATAATTCCAGTGAAGTGCCATTCCCCAGAATACTGAAGTGTAAAATATACATACATGACAGCCTGATACCAGTTGCTGCTACTGCATTTAAGGCTGAGTTTACATTATATCGGTATGGCAGAATTTTCTCATCAATTCCATTGTCAGAAAATAATAAGCTGCTACATACCTCTTTGCAGATTAATCTGCCCGCTGTCCCCTGATCTGAAGTTTACCTCTCCTCAGATGGCCGAGAAACAGCAATATGATCTTAACTACGCCGGCTAAAATCATAGTAAAAACTCAGGTAGATTCTTCTTCAAATTCTACCAGAGAAGGAATAACACACTCCGGTGCTATTATAAAATAACAAACTTTTGATTGAAGGTATAAAACTAAATATAATCACCATAGTCCTCTCACACATCCTATCTAGTCGTTGGGTGCAAGAGAATGACTGGTAATGGCAGTTAGGGGAGGAGCTATATAGCAGCTCTGCTGGGTGAATCCTCTTGCACTTCCTGTTGGGGAGGAATTAATATCCCATAAGTAATGGATGATCCGTGGACTGGATACACTTAACAAGAGAAAAAGATTTGAGACATCACAATGTATAAATTGTAGTATGGGTTTCATTGTGTATCTTATCTCCTGTGTTCAGTGCAAGTTACAGTACATAGGCCTCACTACTAGGGAGGTGAGGTCAAGAATTTGCAAACACTTAAGTAACATCAATTGCAACAAAGAATGTTCAGCCCTAGCTACACATTTTATACACTGACATCATCAGTCAGTAGATACCCTAAAAGCAATTGAACTTGTGCGAACCCCTAGAAGAGGAGGTGATAGGGTTAAAGAACTTTACTGCAGAGAAGCCTTTTGGATATTCAAACTGGAGACAAGGTATCCTTTAACTCAGTTTACGATATAAGGAACCATTGGGATCATTAATAATATAATTTAATTATATAATAATTTCCTTACCCCTATAGTCCTTTGGCACCATATAATAATAATAGTAATATCAATATTGTTAGTGTTTAGAGACATTCCTGTTCCGGTATAGTTTTGAATTGAATCTATTATAAAGTTGGGGAACTTGCTTTAATATGTACTCACCCATACAGTATAATTATATATCATAGTTTTATAACTCTTTTTATCTTTTACTATGACACTTCGACCATTAAATTAGCTAATACAACCTGATGTCCTATAGTACAACATCTACTATCATTACTATTATTATTAACTTTATATACACTATAGAGGGATTATTCCAGGTCTCATTATCTTAACTATTATATATACTTAGTTGTAGTTAGTATTTGCATTTTAGGACATTAACATTAGTTATTTAGTTTATTAGGCTTCCCATTAACATTCTCATATTCATTTTCTTTTAAGATATATTTTTATAGACAATACATTGGATTTACTTTGAGCTAGTATAGTGAATAATTAATTGAATCACGCATATTCCATTAGGGAACACTAGTAAGTGTAGGACCCAGCTATAGACCTTACTAGTAGCAGAGTAAAATTGCAGCACCAGGTCTGTGTATTTTTACATTTTATAGATAAATACATACAGAGCACTCTCCCCTACTATATTTGAGTACGGGGAAACCCGAAACGCGTCCTTTGTTTGGGATGTGTGCTGCTCTCTCTTGTTGTTTTTAACTTTTTGTATGTTGTGCAGCCTTTGCAGGTGATATTCCACTTATAATTTTTTTTTATTCAATAAAGTACCGTGTGTGTTTCTGAGCCGTCCTAGCCTCTTTTCCTCTTTTGATTGTTGCTGTGTGTATGTGTCATGTCAGTGAGTGTGTGTGCTGTGTATATGTATCATGTCAGTCAGTGAGTGTGCTGTGTATATGTATCATGTCAGTCAGTGTGTGTGCTGTGTATATGTGTCATGTCAGTCAGTGTGTGTGCTGTGTATATGTGTTATGTCAGTCAGTGTGTGTGCTGTGTATATGTGTCATGTCTGTCAGTGTGTGTGCTGTGTATATGTGTCATGTCAGTCAGTGTGTGTGTTGTGTATATGTGTTATGTCAGTCAGTGTGTGTGCTGTGTATATGTATCATGTCAGTCAGTGTTTGTGCTGTGTATATGTATCATGTCAGTCAGTGTTTGTGCTGTGTATATGTATCATGTCAGTCAGTGTGTGTGCTGTGTATATGTATCATGTCAGTCAGTGTTTGTGCTGTGTATATGTATCATGTCAGTCAGTGTTTGTGCTGTGTATATGTATCATGTCAGTGAGTGTGTGTGCTGTGTATATGTATCATGTCAGTCAGTGTTTGTGCTGTGTATATGTATCATGTCAGTCAGTGTGTGTGCTGTGTATATGTATCATGTCAGTGAGTGTGTGTGCTGTGTATATGTGTTATGTAAGTCAGTGTGTGTGCTGTGTATATGTGTTATGTCAGTCAGTGTGTGTGTGCTGTGTATATGTGTTATGTCAGTCAGTGTGTGTGCTGTGTATATGTATCATGTCAGTCAGTGTTTGTGCTGTGTATATGTATCATGTCAGTCAGTGTTTGTGCTGTGTATATGTATCATGTCAGTGAGTATGTGTGCTGTGTATATGTGTTATGTAAGTCAGTGTGTGTGCTGTGTATATGTGTTATGTCAGTCAGTGTGTGTGCTGTGTATATGTGTTATGTCAGTCAGTGTGTGTGCTGTGTATATGTATCATGTCAGTCAGTGTTTGTGCTGTGTATATGTATCATGTCAGTCAGTGTGTGTGCTGTGTATATGTATCATGTCAGTGAGTGTGTGTGCTGTGTATATGTGTTATGTAAGTCAGTGTGTGTGCTGTGTATATGTGTTATGTCAGTCAGTGTGTGTGCTGTGTATATGTGTTATGTCAGTCAGTGTGTGTGCTGTGTATATGTATCATGTCAGTCAGTGTTTGTGCTGTGTATATGTATCATGTCAGTCAGTGTTTGTGCTGTGTATATGTATCATGTCAGTCAGTGTTTGTGCTGTGTATATGTATCATGTCAGTGAGTGTGTGTGCTGTGTATATGTGTCATGTCAGTCAGTGAGTGTGCTGTGTATGTGTCATGTCAGTGAGTGTGTGTGCTGTGTATATGTGTCATGTCAGTCAGTGTTTGTGCTGTGTATATGTATCATGTCAGTGAGTGTGTGTGCTGTGTATATGTGTCATGTCAGTCAGTGTGTGTGCTGTGTATATGTATCATGTCAGTGAGTGTGTGTGCTGTGTATATGTGTCATGTCAGTCAGTGTGTGTGCTGTGTATTTGTATCATGTCAGTCAGTGTGTGTTCTGTGTATATGTATCATGTCAGTGAGTGTGTGTGCTGTGTATATGTATCATGTCAGTCAGTGTGTGTGCTGTGTATATGTATCATGTCAGTCAGTGTTTGTGCTGTGTATATGTATCATGTCAATCAGTGTGTGTGCTGTGTATATGTATCATGTCAGTCAGTGTTTGTGCTGTGTATATGTATCATGTCAGTGAGTGTGTGTGCTGTGTATATGTATCATGTCAGTCAGTGTGTGTGCTGTGTATATGAATCATGTCAGTCAATGTGTGTGCTGTGTATATGAATCATATCAGTCAGTGTGTGTGTTGTGTATATGTGTTATGTCAGTCAGTGTGTGTGCTGTGTATATGTGTCATGTCAGTCAGTGTGTGTGCTGTGTATATGTGTCATGTCTGTCAGTGTGTGTGCTGTGTATATGTGTCATGTCTGTCAGTGTGTGTGCTGTGTATATGTGTCATGTCAGTGAGTGTGTGTGCTGTGTACATGTATCATGTCAATCAGTGTGTGTGCTGTGTATATGAATCATGTCAGTCAGTGTGTGTGTTGTGTATATGTGTTATGTCAGTCAGTATGTGTGCTGTGTATATGAATCATGTCAGTCAGTGTGTGTGTTGTGTATATGTGTTATGTCAGTCAGTGTGTGTGCTGTGTATATGTGTCATGACAGTGGAGGGCAGCATAGCCCGGAACGAACATAATAATTAAGGACCTTAGGAGTGTGCTGCTGTGAAGTGGCAACAATGTTGCATTAGTGAGGGTGGGGTTTAGCTTACCCTTTAAGTAGTCAGGTTACAGGCCCCAAACCCTCTTTCCAGCTCGTCTTCATAGCTTGCAGGGTCCGTGATACCAGTTCATCTGCTGAGGATCAGTCAGGGTTCCTGTAACAAATGGAGGAATTGGATGAGCTGCTGATTGGGGACTTCGACTCCGAGGAGGATGTAGTGCCACCTTCTCCTCCTAATCCGGTGAGTCGTGCCCCTGGGTCTTCCCTGTACCCCACTGTCCGGGTGGTTTCTCCCCCTAAATCTGGTCCCCCATCAGCCCCCTCTCCCTTAGTGGGTAGTATTGGGGTCCCGGGTGTGTCCGGAGCTAACCCCCAATCTTCACATTTGTTCCCCCCTCACCTTCCGGTGGCTGGGCCTAGTGGGAGCGTCATTGCCGGGGAGGCCTTACCTGCATCTGTTACACTGACCGGTGAGGCGGTGTCCACAGCTGTGGCGCTGCTTCAATCCCTCGCATCGGTGCGTTCCGGTGGGGGGTCGTCATCCCAAGGCGTCGGGTACTCTTCTCCGGTTCGTCGGTCAGGTCCGTCGTCCACGCGGGCATCCATGCTGGTGTCAGGTGACGTCTCTTCCGGGTTTGGCCGTTTCCGGTGACGGCACATCCGCTGACGTCACTTCCGGAAACGCCATTCCGGACCTGAGAAGCAAGCGGGCAGCATCGTCGCCTTCGGGGTATGCCGGTAAGAGAGGAGTACCTCGGGGCAGGGGGGAGCCCGCAGGGGGGTCGCAGCGAGCCTCAAGTACACAGCGCTCGCGTGGGGGCACTGTTTTGGTCTCCTCTGGGCGCGGTAGGCAGCAGCAAGAGGGCTCACATGAGCAGGCCGCATGCCTGACCGGGGGTACGTTGTTATCTGCTAATGCGCAGTTGGGGGGCAGTTGTGTCGCAGATGGGCAAGAGGTAGGGGCGGCATCAGCTGTTAGTGGGCCACAAGATAAGGGTGATTCTGGCATATATGAGCAGGCCACAGGCCTGACAGGGGACACACCAGTAGTTCCTCAGGAAGTAGGGCCTCAGGGCCCGATTAGACAGGCGGGGGGCAAACGGCAAGCCGCAAGTACCTCACGGCAGGGTGCGCGCGCGTGTCGCCCGTGGGTGTGGCCCTCAGCGGGGTCCCCCCGGGAGTTGTTACTAGGGCTTCGGCCAAGAAAGCCACAGTATCTACGCCCAGCTTATGTCAAGCATCAGTTATTCCAGAGCAGGGCCTAGGCAGACAGGTTCAGTTCGCTGACGCTGTTTTGGATGCGCATGTGGGAAGTGTGGCATAGAGCATAGGAGTCCTAGCCCAGGGGGGATTGATGTTGTTGATTGTGGGCCTTCGTCCTCCCCCCGTGGTACTCCTCTCTCACATTTTTCTTTCCAGAATATCATGGAGCCCAGAAATGCCTTGGTGCCACTGTGACTTATGAACATAGGGGTTTTAGCTCATCCTCTGATAATTCGGGGTCCGAGAGTGATAGATCCCTGGGGTTGGAAGCTAAGGGGCAGAAGAGGATGTATAGGATGGTGAAATGGCTAGTGGAAGAAAGGAAGGCCATGGGTTTACCCCTCCCCCCTGGTTCATCCCGCATGGAGCCCCGTGTTCCTTTGCCGACACCTCCTGCGCCAACGGGACTAGTTAGCCCGGTGGCGACAAATAGGCGTAGAGCGGCTATGCATGGGGACATGGATACGTGGCCCGCATTCAGTCTGCATGAGCATCTTAAATCTAAGATGGTGCTGTGGATTCAGGACGGCAAATACGTGCACATGTTTGAGCTTTCAGCGGAAGCCTACCGCCAGAAAGAAATGGTGGATGACGGCACGGGCCCTAAGAAATTCAAAAGGCCCGATTCGTATGATGAGTGGCGCAAGTGTTTCCGGGTTTATGCGTCGTGTTACATAACCAGATTCCCTGACCAGGCCTTGAATATCCTGAAGTATCAGGATTCTATCAAGACGTTTTTTGAGAAATACAAAGAAGGGGCGTGGTGTGATTACGACGTGGCGTTTCGCAGGAAGATGGTTGGTAACCCTCTTCTTACATTCGGCGATGTTGATTCACGACTGTGGGCGCAATTGGGGCCTAAAATGGGTGGCACCTGGGCAGTCTCCTGGTGGTTTACCGGGTGCCAAGGCCTCACAGCGCTCTCGACGGCGGTCTACAGGTGTTTGCTGGCGTTTCCAGGACAAGCTATGTGCCAGGGGTACGGCATGCGCCTTCCGCCATGCCTGTAAGCACTGCGGGGGTGGACACTTGGGTTCCGAGTGTACCAGGCCCCAGGATGCAAGTCATTCCCAGGAAAGACCAGGCGCTGGTCCCAAGCCTTTCCCTTTGGGAAAAGGAGGCCACCCCACTGAGTAATTGAGAAATGGCTGCTTCTTTATCCATTTTGAAGAAGCCGCCATTTTACTTAGGGATGGTCTCCAATGGGGATTTATTATCCTCGTCGGATCGCATGTGGTAGGTTCCTCCACTCATAGGAACTTGAAGTCCGCATATTAGTTTCCCTGTGTTTTGAAGGAGAAACTGAACAAAGCGATAGCGTTGGGTTGCATTGCGGGCCCATTTGAGGAGATTCCGATTCCGGGGCTGGTTGTTTCCCCATTGGGGGTCGTCCCAAAGAAGGAGCTGGGTAAGTTCCGGCTCATTCAGCACCTGTCTTTTCCGAAAGGTCGTTCGGTTAATGACGCTATCCCTCCTGAGCTTAGCTCGGTTTACTACCAGTCCTTCGATGACGCCCTAGCGTTGGTTCGTAGGGCCGGGGTTGGGGCTGATATGGCGAAACTGGATGTGGAATCCGCGTTTCGGCTCCTCCCGATTCACCCCTCTTCCTTTCGGCTCATGGGGTGTTGGTTTGAGGGCAAGTATTACGTAGACAAGTGCTTGCCTATGGGGTGCTCAATTTCTTGCGCATATTTTGAGGCTTTCAGTAGTTTCTAACACTGGGCCATCGTGGCAGTTGCTGGTTTTGATGGCCTGGCACACTACTTGGATGATTTTTTGCTCGTCAGGAGTGCGGGATCTTCAGAATGCGCTTTCTTGATGAAAGTGACGAGATTGCTGCTGCACAGGATGGGAGTTCCTCTGGCTGAGGACAAGACCCAGGGCCCTTCTACATGCCTTACTTTTCTGGGCATTGAAATTGACTCTGCGGCAAGGCAGTGCCATTTGCCGCAGGATAAAGTTGAACGTATGCTGGAGGCTGTAAGGGCTATGAGAACAGAGCCCTATCTATCGGTGAAGGATCTTCAGACTTTGTTGGGCTTACTTAATTTTGTGGGCAGGATCATTCCTATGGGAAGGATTTTCCTTTGTCGGCTTGAACGGCAGTTGTGCAGCGAGAGGTCGTAGACGCGTAGGTTTCGGGTATCCTTAAGGTATGGGAAGAATTTTTAACCCACTTTAATGGTATTTGCTTGTGGCGGGAGGTCGTTCCTTCCAATGCAGTGTTGCAACTGTTTACTGATGCGGCCAGGTCTCACGGGTACGGCGATTTCCTGTCCGGGCAGTGGAGCGCCGGCCTGTGGCCTCGCTCGTGGGTGGACAAAGGGCTGGTCCAGAACCTATGCCTTTTGGAGCTCTTCCCCATCATGGTTGCCCTTGAGATTTGGGGCAATCAGCTGCGAGACTGCAAGGTAATATTCTGGACTAATAACATGAGCGTTGTTTTTGCTATTAACAAGCTCACGTCTGGATCCCCTCCGGTGGTGCGATATTTGAGGCTTTTGGTGCTGAGGTGTCTGCACCTGAATATCGTGTTCCGTGCTCGGCATGTTCCGGGCATTCAGAATAGGATTGCTGATGCGCTTTCCCGTTTTCAATGGGAAGCCTTCTATGCGTTAGTTCCTCTTGCGGATACTAATGGTTCGCCTTGTCCTGATTATTTATGGCAGGTGGCGCTGGATGGGGACCTTTGATCGCGATGATTCGTTCTTCGCTCGCCCCGTCCACCTGGACAACTTATGTAAAGCACTGGACAGAATGGATCGCTTTCTGTGACTCAAGGGGCCGTCCATCTTGCAACGGCGACCAATGGGGTCTTCTTGAATGGATTACCGAACTCAAAGGTAATGGGGTTTCAAAGAGTGCGGTTGGGTCTCGGCTTACCGCCGTTTCCTTCTTCTGCAAACTATATGGCCTCACTGACTCCTCTAGGAACTTCCTGGTTCGGCAGGTACTGAGGGGTTGGGTGTGTATGGTGCCCAGAACAAGGGATGTTAGGGAACCGGTTACTATTGAGCGCTTGGTAGTGTTATGTCAGGCCTTGCCGGCGGTATGTTCGTCCGCCTACGAGGCCACCCTGTTTTCAGCCGCCTTTGGGCTGGATTTTCACGGGGCACTCAGGGTGGGGGAACTGGCCTCCTGCATCAAGAGCGACGAGTCGTTGATTCTTGTCTTCATTCCCAAATCCAAAACTGACCAAGAAGGGAAAGGAGCTTGGTTATCTTTGCCGGCCCACGAGGGATCTGTATGTTGCTCAGTCAGACTCATCAAAGCCTACATGGACGTGCGTCTGGAGGGTTCCTCACAATTCCTTGTTCACAGGGACGGTTCCCCGTTGACGAGATTCCAGTTTCGGAGAGTATTGGGCTGGGCAGCGTCTCGAGTGGGCCTTGACCCAAGGGTCATTGCTCCTCATTCGTTCAGAGTTGGAGCGGCTACCACCACTGCAGGTTTAGGTTGGTCTGCAGACCATATCAGAGCACTGGGGAGATGGAGGTCTAAAAGGTATTTGCTGTACGTTAGGCCTTTAACTGTGTAGATGATGCTTTACTTTTGTAATGTTCCACGTTTAACTTTTATTTCTTTTTAGGGCAGAGGAGCAGTCCACTGAGAGTTTGGATTACGGGTCACTCTTACATCCACTGGGCGGAGCTGAGAGCGATCGCGAGACCTGATGGGCGTCAGCTGGGTTTCCCCTCATCCTGTGTCACCATTAGATGGTTAGGGTGTAGGGGTCTGACATGGCAGGGTCTGCCTGAGTTACTGCAGGGGGCGTTGCGCAGGTGGGAGAAACCCCATGTTTTAATAATTCACGCCGGGGGGAATGATATGGGGCTCCTGCCGTGCAAACAGCTCAGTGCAGTTATTCAGTCAGATCTGCGCACGTTTCAGACTTGGGTCCCTCAAGTAAAGATTGGGTGGTCCAACATTATCCCCAGAATCGAGTGGCGACATATGCAGTCCCATGGGCAGCTTTCCAGGTCCGTAAGAAGATCAACAGGGAGGTTAGAATCTTCTTAGGCCAGTCAGGAGGTTTTGTTGTAGAGCATGGGAACATTACAACGGCTGAGAGGAGCCTCTAGAGAAGGGACGGGGTGCACCTCACTGAGAGGGGCATTGACCTGTTCCTCTGTAATTTGAGGCGTTCTATTTTACTACTCCTATGAGTGTGGCGGCAAGAGCTGTGCCTGTTGGGCTGTCTCTTGTGGCGGTTGGTCCGCGCCCCGGTTTGCCATCAGAGGTAGAGTGACGGCTGCACAGGGGAGGGTGATCTCTGCAGGCGTGCGCCTGTGGTCCCTCCCCCATTCTCAAGATGCTGAGAACTCCCTAAGCCTTCTGCGTGCAGCTAAGCTCCACTTGTGTAGGCATTCACGGGCGCGGCCCTTCTTCCTAGCAGGGGTTGCTTACTTTCCTAGCTAGATTGCCGCCACATGTTTAGCTGGCCCTGCATCCAGCCGGTTCTCATGTTCTTCAATAAATGTGACCCACGGGTCTTTACCCACACTTGTGTCTGTGTTATTTATTCAAAGTTATAAATAAGTTATTATGGTTATGTACATAGTTATGGTTGAGTCAGTTCTATGGCTCTTATTTATATTTTATTACAGCAAGCCAGGAGGATAGGACATTTAATTAATTAAGACAGTGGAGGGTAGCATAGCCCGGAACCAACATAATAATTAAGGCCCTTTGCAGTGTGCTGCTGTGAAGTTGCAACAATGTTGCATTAGTGAGGGTGGGGTTTAGCTTACCTTTTAAGTAGTCAGGTTACAGGCCCCAAACCCTCTTTCCAGCTCGTCTTCACAGCTTCCCTCCCTCCCTTCAATTTGATGATGCGGCAATCTTTAGGCTGGGGCATCACTATGGTGTTCCAGCAGGGTGTCCGAGGCAGGATGAGGGCTACGCTCCCCAGGTAGTGGCATGGTTACGCGCCTCATCACACCTGGTCCTACTGGTCTGGAGATCTTTGATTTACACCCTGGTTAGGCGGTTGATCCGCGCCCCGGTTTGCCATCAGAGGTAGAGTGACGGCTGCCCAGGGGAGGGTGATCTCTGCAGGTGCGCGCCTGGGGTCCCTCCCCCATTCTAAAGATGCAGAGAACTCCCTAAGCCTTCTGCGTGCAGCTAAGCTCTGCTTGTGTAGGCATTCATGGGCGCGGCCCTTCTTCCTAGCAGGGGGTTGCTTACTCTCCTAGCTAGATTGCAGCCACATGTTTAGCTGACCCTGTTGCGTCCAGCCGGTTCTCATGTTCTTCAATAAATGTGACCCACGGGTCTTTACCAACACTTGTGTCTGTGTTATTTATTCAAAGTTATAAATAAGTTATTATGGTTATGTACATAGTTATGGTTGAGTCAGTTCTATGGCTCTTATTTATATTTTATTACAGCAAGCCAGGAGGATAGGGCATTTAATTAATTAAGTGTGTGTGCTGTGTATATGTATCATGTCAGTGAGTGTGTGTGCTGCGTATATGTATCATGTCAGTCAGTGTGTGTGCTGTGTATATGTATCATGTCAGTGAGTGTGTGTGCTGTGTATATGTATCATGTCAGTCAGTGTGTGTGCTGTGTATATGTGTTATGTCAGTCAGTGTGTGTGCTGTGTATTTGTATCATGTCAGTCAGTGTGTGTGCTGTGTATATGTATCATCTCAGTGAGTGTGTGTGCTGTGTATATGTATCATGTCAGTCAGTGTGTGTGCTGTGTATATGTGTTATGTCAGTCAGTGTGTGTGCTGTGTATATGTGTTATGTCAGTCAGTGTGTGTGCTGTGTATATGTATCATGTCAGTCAGTGTGTGTGCTGTGTATATGTATCATGTCAGTCAGTGTGTGTGCTGTGTATATGTGTTATGTCAGTCAGTGTGTGTGCTGTGTATATGTGTTATGTCAGTCAGTGTGTGTGCTGTGTATATGTGTTATGTCAGTCAGTGTGTGTGCTGTGTATATGTATCATGTCAGTCAGTGTGTGTGCTGTGTATATGTGTTATGTCAGTCAGTGTGTGTGCTGTCTGTGTATATGTGTTATGTCAGTCAGTGTGTGTGCTGTGTATATGTGTTATGTCAGTCAGTGTGTGCTCTGTGTATATGTGTTATGTCAGTCAGTGTGTGTGTGCTGTGTATATGTATCATGTTAGTCAGTGTGTGTGCTGTGTATATGTATCATGTCAGTCAGTGTGTGTGCTGTGTATATGTATCATGTCAGTCAGTGTGTGTGCTGTGTATATGTGTTATGTCAGTCAGTGTGTGTGCTGTGTATTTGTGTTATGTCAGTCAGTGTGTGTGCTGTGTATATGTGTTATGTCAGCCAGTGTGTGTATTCTGTGTATATGTGTTATGTCAGTCAGTGTGTGTGCTGTGTATATGTGTCATGTCAGTCAGTGTGTGTGCTGTGTATATGTGTTATGTCAGTCAGTGTGTGTGCTGTGTATATGTGTTATGTCAGTCAGTGTGTGTGCTGTGTATATGTGTTATGTCAGTCAGTGTGTGTGCTGTATATATGTACAATGAACCAAAAAGAGGGGTATGGGAAAAATGACTCTATAACTAAACAAAATATATGTGAATACAATATATATGTCTCAACTCTCCAAAAGGCACGTAGAAAACTTGTAGCTCCCACAATGAACCGAAGGTATATACACACACTTTCAAATAGTAATGAGGATCACGATGTAATAGTAGTATCCATACATCAAGCACTTATACAGCTGTAACTAGAAATGTGTGCTGTGTATATGTATCATGTCAGTCAGTGTGTGTGCTGTGTATATGTATCATGTCAGTCAGTGTGTGTGCTGTGTATATGTGTTATGTCAGTCAGTGTGTGTGCTGTGTATTTGTGTTATGTCAGTCAGTGTGTGTGCTGTGTATATGTGTTATGTCAGCCAGTGTGTGTATTCTGTGTATATGTGTTATGTCAGTCAGTGTGTGTGCTGTGTATATGTGTCATGTCAGTCAGTGTGTGTGCTGTGTATTTGTATCATGTCAGTCAGTGTGTGTGCTGTGTATATGTATCATCTCAGTGAGTGTGTGTGCTGTGTATATGTATCATGTCAGTCAGTGTGTGTGCTGTGTATATGTGTTATGTCAGTCAGTGTGTGTGCTGTGTATTTGTATCATGTCAGTCAGTGTGTGTGCTGTGTATATGTATCATGTCAGTCAGTGTGTGTGCTGTGTATATGTATCATGTCAGTTAGTGTGTGTGCTGTGAATATGTATCATGTCAGTGAGTGTGTGTGCTGTGCATATGTATCATGTCAGTGAGTGTGTGTGCTGTGTATATGTATCATGTCAGTCAGTGTGTGTGCTGTGTATATGTGTTATGTCAGTCAGTGTGTGTGCTGTGTATATGTATCATGTCAGTCAGTGTTTGTGCTGTGTATATGTATCATGTCAGTCAGTGTTTGTGCTGTGTATATGTATCATGTCAGTCAGTGTGTGTGTGTTGTGTATATGTATCATGTCAGTCAGTGTGTGAGCTGTGTATATGTATCATGTCAGTCAGTGTTTGTGCTGTGTATATGTATCATGTCAGTCAGTGTTTGTGCTGTGTATATGTATCATGTCAGTGAGTGTGTGTGGTGTGTATATGTATCATGTCAGTGAGTGTGTGTGCTGTGTATATGTATCATGTTAGTCAGTGTGTGTGCTGTGTATATGTATCATGTTAGTCAGTGTGTGTGTATGTATCATGTCAGTGAGTGTGTGTGCTGTCTATATGTATCATGTCAGTGAGTGTGTGTGCTGTGTATATGTATCATGTCAGTCAGTGTGTGTGCTGTGTATATGTGTTATGTCAGTCAGTGTGTGTGCTGTGTATATGTATCATGTCAGTCAGTGTGTGTGCTGTGTATATGTGTTATGTCAGTCAGTGTGTGTGCTGTGTATATGTGTTATGTCAGTCAGTGTGTGTGCTGTGTATATGTGTTATGTCAGTCAGTGTGTGTGCTGTGTATATGTATCATGTCAGTCAGTGTGTGTGCTGTGTATATGTGTTATGTCAGTCAGTGTGTGTGCTGTCTGTGTATATGTGTTATGTCAGTCAGTGTGTGTGCTGTGTATATGTGTTATGTCAGTCAGTGTGTGCTCTGTGTATATGTGTTATGTCAGTCAGTGTGTGTGCTGTGTATATGTATCATGTTAGTCAGTGTGTGTGCTGTGTATATGTATCATGTCAGTCAGTGTGTGTGCTGTGTATATGTATCATGTCAGTCAGTGTGTGTGCTGTGTATATGTGTTATGTCAGTCAGTGTGTGTGCTGTGTATTTGTGTTATGTCAGTCAGTGTGTGTGCTGTGTATATGTGTTATGTCAGCCAGTGTGTGTATTCTGTGTATATGTGTCATGTCAGTCAGTGTGTGTGCTGTGTATATGTGTCATGTCAGTCAGTGTGTGTGCTGTGTATATGTGTTATGTCAGTCAGTGTGTGTGCTGTGTATATGTGTTATGTCAGTCAGTGTGTGTGCTGTGTATATGTGTTATGTCAGTCAGTGTGTGTGCTGTGTATATGTGTTATGTCAGTCAGTGTGTGTGCTGTATATATGTACAATGAACCAAAAAGAGGGGTATGGGAAAAATGACTCTATAACTAAACAAAATATATGTGAATACAATATATATGTCTCAACTCTCCAAAAGGCACGTAGAAAACTTGTAGCTCCCACAATGAACCGAAGGTATATACACACACTTTCAAATAGTAATGAGGATCACGATGTAATAGTAGTATCCATACATCAAGCACTTATACAGCTGTAACTAGAAAAGCATGTATCTAAAAGAGCCATATGTATAAAGCTGCAGCATAGGTGTCTCACCACCATAGATAGAGTCCTTGCAACTTACAGTCCAAGCCGCTGGCTTGTGTGATCACCATAGGAGTTCTCCGTTTTCTGTGTCCTCGGCATCCCTACTCACAGATACACGCCACTCCAGACCCAACCTCAGTCACATGGGATCCAATCGTCAGTGGGTGGGACGTATTCGGCACTAGCTGACGACTATGTCGTTGTCTAGGGAACCACCAATCCGTGTCCTCCTAATATGAAAGCGTGAATATAGTGTACGCACTGGATCGATCCACGTACTCTCCAGCAACTCAATCAATACCTGAATAGTGTGTGTTCCTTTCGTCCAGGGGAAAAAAGTGCTGAGAGGGAGTCCAGGCAGGATACTGGATGCTCTAACAGGCCATAAATATACTTGCCAAAGTGAAAATAAAGAGCAATCCAGAATGTATATAAAATGTAGCGTTTATTGGATTATTCCACTTAAAAATATAGGTCAAATAGCAACAGGCAGCACAAATGAGATGCATGGACACCTCAGGGCTGGCAGGCTTACGCGTTTCGGCATTGCGCCGTAGTCATAGCATAGGTTGCCAGTCCCAGGTGCATAATTTATACACTGATCAAATGAACATCATTGGTTAAAACCAACATAACATTAAAATAAGAACACGCCCACAAGGTGTAACCCTTACATGCCTGAGACAGAATGAATGGAGGACCTCATAGTAACAATCTTAATGTATAACACAATCTGTGCACTATGAAGCCAGGAATGTAAATATATATGTAAACAATAAAAAAAAAACAATAAAAGTGATTGTTATGGTATAACCCAGATATCAAGGGTTAATACCAGAAGAAAGATGTCCTGAATATGGGATCAGCAACACACAACCCAGCTAATTCCCCCCCCCCCAAACATGAGACCAGGCTCCATCTTCAAGGTAAAAACAGAATGTCTTTATTGAGGGCTATATGCTCAGTATTTATGCAGGTCTGAGACCAGATGGGGGGGAAGAGTATTGTACATTAGATAGAGGGAAGACGCCCTGTTACATGATACAATAGAATTACATTACTTAACCAAATAAACAATTTAAACACAAGAAAACAGTGATTAAACAATGTGAACGCTTATCACATAAACTTAATTACAGTAACAATAGCGGATGCTAGGAAACCTGTCTCAGAAAATAGTTTCTCAAAACTGAACAAAGTTAACCCTTCCAGTACTGACAGAGGGGTCCGTCACACGGCTCCCTCCTGGTGAGACACTCCGGCAGACCCGGCTTGACCCTTTGGCGGGTCAACTTGGGGATGACCGGACTAGGAGGTGGTAGGCATGTCAGTTTGCCGGGACAATCCATCTGCATTCCCGTTATGAGGGAGAATTCCTGTCCATATAAATAAGGGTTCAACTTCTTCAGTGGGCTAAACAGTCCTTCAAAATCTCATTGGCTTCTTTACAAGTGTTTTGTACCTGCTCTTTATAGGTATCCACAATCCCTTCATACTGACATAGGGTGCCCTTGAGTTGCTGCACCTCACTATGAGCCAGCGTCAGCTTCTCCTCCAGTGTCGCTAAGTTTGTCTTTAATGTTTCATGTTTCATGTTCCACTCTCAAGCTGGTGTTTTCTGCAGTCTGTCGGTGCAGCTTGTCTAGCAGAGATTCCCGTTCTAAACGCGCTTTTTCCTCTGCGCTCCTCTTCTCTCCTGCTAGCACTGTTACGTGATTGTTTAATGTGACCATTTGATCCTCTACTTGACGCTGGTGGCAGCGGTGGGATGTGTAATATCTTTTGGGTAGGCAGAGACAAGCAAGTAACTACTCTTGGTAATTGTAGCAGAGAGGCAATAGGATCTGTAATATCTTTTGGGTAGGCAGAGACAAGCAAGTAACTACTCTTGGTAATTGTAGCAGAGAGGCAGTAGGATCTGTAATATCTTTTTGGTAAGCAGAGACAAGCAAATAACTACTCTTGGTAATTGTAATAATAACCCCTTTCCACCAAAAACAATATGACACATAGCTTGGGAGTCAACAACAACTTATTCAACAACTGGAAAAACAAACACTTTTTAAAAACAGTCTCCCCTACAAGGGTTTCCCAACTGAAACAGCAGGGAGTTTAAACAGTAACATACAGTTTAACATACATTTTAACCATTAGCCTAAATAACAATTCCTGCATAGTTCATAAGTGGCAAGGTTTGCCACACACATTCCGCCTGATTCTGGACCTAAAGTGTTTAAAAAAGTTTCTGACAGTTCCACCGTTCAAAATGGAAACGATCAGATATATTCTGCCCCTAGTTCAAGAGGGGCAGTTTATGATGACAATAGACTTGAAGGATGCTTACCTTCATGTTCTAATTCACAGGGACCACTTCAAGTTCCTAAGATTTGCATTTCTGGACCAACACTTCCAGTTTGTGGCCCTTCCCTTCGGTCTGGCGACGGCCCAGAGATTCTTTTCAAAAGTTCTGGGGGCGCTACTTGAAGTGGCCAGATCCAGGGGCATTGCTGTGGCACCCTATCTGGAGGACATCCTAGTCCAGGCGCCCGTCGTTCAGCCTTGCAGAGGATCATTCGACAGCTCATCTTTTCTTGCTCCAATCTCAGGGTTGGAAGATCAACTCAGGAAAGAGTTCTCTGGTTCCCAGCAACAGGGTGGAGTTCCTGGGCACGATAATAGACTCTATGTCCATGAAAATTATTCTCACAGATCAACGGCGCAGGAAGATTGCGTCCACCTGTCTTGCCCTTCAGTCCTACGCAAGCCCTTTGGTGGCTCAGTGTATGGATGTGATCGGGCTCATGGTTTCCAGCATAGATGTCATCCCTTTCACCAGGTTCCATCTCAGACCTCTTCAATTGTGCATGTTGAGACAGTGGAACGGTGATCATTCATATCAATCTCAGCGGATATCCATGGATGCTCGGACCAGGGACTCCCTCTCTTGGTAGATCCATCTGGAGCATCTGTAACTGGTGACATCCTTCTTGAGACCGGCCTGGGAGATTGTGACCATGGACGCAAGTCTGGCAGGATGGGGAGCTGTTTGGGGTGCCAGGATGGCACAAGGAAGATGGACCTGAAAGCAGTCTCTCCTTCCGATAAATATTCTTGAACTTCGAGCAATTTACAATGCTCTGAGGGCGTAGCCTCTTCTGGGGTCGTTCAGCTTCATCAGGTTCCAGACCGACAACCTCGTTGGCTTACATCAACTATCAGTGGGGTACGAGGATCTCCCTAGCAATGAGGGAGGTGTCTTGGATTTTGGAGTGGGCGGAGTCCCACAGCTACTCACTCTCAGCGATCCACATTCCAGGTGTGGACAATTGGGAGGTGGACTTTCTCAGCAGGCAATCCTTCCATCTGGGGAAATGGTCTCTTCCCCCCCGAAGTGTTTGTGGAGATTTGTCTCAAATGGGGAACACCAGAGATAGATCTCATGGCGTCCAGACTCAATTGCAAGCTGCCCCGATATGAATCGAGGTTGATGGATCCCCAGGCAAAGCTGATAGATGCCTTAGTGGTGCCTTGGGGATTCAGCCTAGCTTACATTTTTCCACCGTTACCACTTCTACCTCGTATAGTGTCACGCATCAAGCAGGAGTGAGCTTCGGCCATCCTGATTGCTCCAGCGTGGATGCGGATGACGTGGTTTGCGGATCTGGTGGGGATGTCATCCTCTCCACCATGGAGGTTACCCTGTTGAAGGGATCTGCTGAAACAGGGTCCTGTTTAACATAAAAAATCTTGCTTCTCTGAGGCTGGCTGCGTGAAGACTGAACACTTAGTCTTAGCCAAGAGAGGTTTTTCTGAGCTTGTGATTGACACTCTAGTTCAGGCAAAGAAGCCAGTCACTCGTCGCATCTACCATAAGGTGCGGAGGACTTGTCCTGGTGTGAGAAGCATGGATATCCTTGGCACAAGGTGAAGGTATTCAGGATTCTGTCCTTTCTCCAAGAAGGTTTGGAGAAGGGGCTTGCCGCCAGTTCCTTAAAGGGACAGATTTCAGCATTATCAGTCTTGTTTCACAGGAGACTCACTGAGCTTCCTGACATTCAATCTCTTGTATAGGCTCTGTCTAGAATTAGACCTGTTTTTAGGCAGTCTGCTCCCCCATGGAGCTTAAACTTGGTCCTTATGGAATTGCAGAGGGTTCAGTTTGAGCCTATGCATTCTATAGACATTAAGATTCTGTTTTGGAAGGTTCTCTTCCTGTTGGCTTTTGCATCGGCACGCAGAGTATCTGAGCTAGCTGCCTTGCAATTTGAGCCTCCTTATCTGGTTTTTCATGCGGATAAGGCTGTTTTTTGCACCAGTCTGGGGTTTCTTCCCAAGGTGGTGTCTAACCATAACATCAATCAGGAAATAATTGTTCCTTCTTTGTGTCCTAACCCTTCTTCTTCTAAGGAGAGGTTACTCAATAATCTGGATGTCGTTCGTGCCTTGAAGTTCTATCTTCAGGCTATAAAGGATATTAGACAGTCTTCATCTCTTTTTGTGGTGTATTCCGGGAAGCGCAAGGGGCAGAGGGCCTCTTCTACTACTTTGTCTTTTGGTTGAGAAGCTTGATTCGCTTGGCCTATGAGACAGCTGGACATAAGCCTCCTCAGAGGATCACGGCTCATTCAACTAGAGCTGTGACTTCATCTTGGGCCTTCAAGAATGAGGCCTCTATGGAGCAGATTTGTAAGGCAGCTACCTGGTCCTCCTTACACACTCTCACAAAGTTTTAGAAATTTTATGTTTTTGCTTCTGTGGAAGCTGCTTTTGGGGGAGAAGTTTTACAGGCTGTGGTGCCCTCAGATTAGGGTCTGCCTTTTTACCCTCCTGGTTTTATTCAGTGTCCTCTAAAGCTTGGGTATATGTTTCCCAAAAGTAATGAATGAAGCTGTGGACTCTCCTCCCCTTTAGATGGAAAACATAAATTATGCTTACCTGATAATTTTGTTTCCATCGTGAGGAGGAGAGTCCACGGCTCCTGCCCGTAACTCTGGTGGGCGAACCTAAATTTAATTTTTCTTCTGGCACCATTTATACTCTGATATTTCTACTATTGTTCCTTGTTTCCTTGGCAGAATGACTGGGGGATGAGGGGAGTGGGGGAAGTATTTAAGCTTTTGGCTGGGTTGTCTTTGCCTCCTCCTGGGGGCCAGGTTCTGTATTCCCAAAAGTAATGAATAAAGCTGTGGACTCTCCTCCCCACGATGGAAACAAAATTATCAGGTAAGCATAAGTTATGTTTTTTTGACATTTGCTATTGGACTGCCTGCCCGTTACTGAACCCTGCATTGCCTGTTGACCATTCCTTTGCTTAACCCTTTTGATACTCTGAAAGATTGGACTGCCTGCTCTCACTGAACCGTGCACTGCCTGGTGACCATTCCTTTTATTTTGTGTTTTTCTGGGGGGTGGTTAGGAGATTAATCCTTTAAGCTAGTGCAGGGCAAATTCATAGCCTGTAATGTAACCAAGGGTTAAGGCCCTAAAGAGTGAGTGCTGAGTTTGCCCGTTTTGTTACAATGTTGCAGTAGGGCTTGGGAGGAGATTTACTTACCCTTTATATGTGATGCACAGGGAATCCAATTCCTCTTTGTTGCTGTGGATTCCTTGGACGTTTTTACCATGGATCAATCCCACAGAGTTTTGCTTCCCCCATCCAAAGTATAGATATTTAGCCGAGCATGGTAGGAGTCCTGTGGAGAGAGAAGAGGAGGAGGTTGACATGGAGCTGGATGACTGGATCCCCTGTTCCCTGGTTCTCACTTCCCTCTTCCCCTTCTGGGAGGGAGGGAGATGGAAGCCCTGTTTTGTTTTACTTGTCTCCTGAACGGGAGTGGGTGGAGGTGGATGCTAGGTCGATTGGACCTGCTCAGGCCTCCAAACCTGATGGGGGTATGGTACTGCCTCAGGGCCTATTCTTGGGGGGTTTTAGGCCAGGGTCCTGAGGGTTGCTTGCGGTGTGTCCTTCTCCTTATTCAGTCCGGCGGGTCCCAGTATTAGTGGTGGTGTTAATGTGAGCAGCGCAGCCATACCTCCAGCAGTGGTCATCTCTGGCGAATCTGACACGGCTGCAGTGTCCCTGCTGCAGTTGCTGGCAGCGGTGCTTGTGGGTGCTCATCCATCAGGCGGGATCATGTCTTCATCGCCATTTGTGGGTTCAATCCCAGTCACTGGCCTACCCGGCATGGCCTCACTGGCCTCTTCAGCCCCATCCAAGATGGCCACCCTGACATCATCTGTCCCAGGTTCCTCTGCGGTTGGTGCTTCCGGGGATGTCACTTCCTGTCACGCCAGTCAGCAGAGGACTTCGGCGAGGAGCAGGGCTTCCCTCCTGTGTTCCACCGTGTAGCGGAGAGGCAGTAGGATCCGCAATATCTTTCAGTTAGGCAGAGACATCCTCATCTTAAAAATGTCGTCTAAATAATTCAGTCCAGTTTAAGTCTAAATCAGCTATTTATTTTGCTTCTAGCCACTGCTTAAAAACTGGTGCAACAACTACAACTGCTAACAACAACTGTCTTAGACAATACAGTTACTCAAAGCTAACAGTTACTCAAAACTGAAGTTAACCCCTCCAGTACTGTTGGATTTGCACCCTGTACCTATAATGGGCACAGGGTGACTTAACATAATGCCTGAATCCATAATCCGTAGGGAGGTTGACAGCACACCGGTTAGAGGGGAGTACCCCATGGGGGGCCACGCCCTCCGGGGGGATGGACAGGAGGCGCAGTGAAGAGCAGAGGAGTAGCGCTTGTGGCACCAAGTGAAGAACGGCTGTGGACACAAAGGGGGCTGGTTCATCCCAGCGCTTGCGGTCTTCAGTTAACCCATCTACTGGCAGAAGTGGGGCAGGCTCTATGGGTTTGCAGGTGCACACGTTGGCCTCGTTTTTGGTCAATAAAGGAGGGGATGCCACTAGGGCTCCCTCCATGAGCTTTCAGTCTAAAGTAGGTGTTTAAGTGAAGGCCAGGTCAGGCCGTCGGTTTGTTCCTTGCCTTTTGAAGCTTGGCTTTCGTGTTGGCCTTTCATAGAGCCTTGTGGGGGGAGAACTCGTTCCATCCTCTAAGTCTGCTGTTTGGTGGGATCCTTTAGGCGCATGCTGTATGTTTGGCTGGAAATCCCATGCTTTTGTTCAGGGCGGTAGATGAGCTTGGCTATCTCTTCCCGAGCAATGTCCAGTATCATTGGTATCGTCTTACTTGGAGGTGCGGCCAGAAGGGTTCTAAAGATTTCAAAATAGTATCAACAGGGGCGGTCGATCACAAAGTGTGGTCCGCGAGTAAGTGAGAAATTAGGTCAGAGACATGGATTCCAATCAGTAAGGGGTCCTATGCAAAGCTGTAACGGACAAACACTCTGAACAAACTTACAGGGCAACAACCAGCAGCACTCGCCAATCCTCAAAATAAAATGCTCTTTATTAGAGATGCAGGTGAACAATACACACATATACACAGTAGTCAGGGGACACCATCTGACGGGTTTCATGCCATTACAAACTCTTAATCATAGATAAAACACTGACAGTAAAGCACACTATTTCAAATACTTGAGAACCAATCAAACAAAAGGGCGCTCCTATCCTTTCAGAGTTAACTCCTCATGCACCTCATATACTCTTGGTCTCACTGTGCAAGAAATAGTGGAACGTATATTAATTGTTCATAAACAGAAAACAAAAACAAAATACACATAAAACCATACTAAGTATGAACATGAATACAGCGGAATAAACATAAGGACTCACTTAAGCAATACAAGGTAATGCTACGAATAAGAAATTGCTATCTGCAGCAAATTCCAACTAAAAGCAACAATACTTATCCATTGGTAACAGTGGTGCAGGGTTCAACGATCAGTAAAGGAAGGAGGTCTGATTCTAAATTGAAACCCTTCGGAAACTTAGTATGTAATCTGTATATCTAATACAATTCTTTTTTTGTTTAGAATGTTATACTTGTCCCCACCACTAGGTGGTAGCCCGATGACAGTGATCACCTGTACAGTAAAGTGTGATTAATTAGTAAAATGTTCACTATTAAAGTAGCGTGCTACAGTGGAATCTTTGATATCCCTTATGTGTCCCCTAACGCTTGATTGGACCTCTCATGATGTCTGACCAACGTACTGGGCAGAACAAAATGTGCACTCTAATAAATAGACCGCAAATGTAGTAGGACAACTAGCATTCAAATTCATATTAAATTATCTGCCTGTGACCTCAAACGTATTGCCACACTTGATCTAAGAACATGTTAGGCAGTTCTGGATATGGCTTCTATAAGTATCCTTACTGAATAACCAGGACTGGTTTAATAAGTTACCATACTCTGTGACAATCTTGCAGATAAAGTGTGTTTTTTTTTTGTTCAAACAAATTTACAATTGTCCAATGTTGGTAATAACAAATCATCTGCTTTTAAGATATTTAGATGTTGCTTTAGTATTTTGCAAATCGGTGGAAATTGTGGTGTATACTCGGTGGAAAAGATAACAGTATCACTATTACAATTACTCATTCTTTTGGATCTGTTTGTTCCACATTTAACATTCAGTAATTTCACAACATTAAAGCTTTTATTCAAAAATGTCAAATTATAGCCACGTGCTAAAAGTCTGTTAATTCTCTACCCTGCTCTTCAAACATATAAATAGTACTGGCATAGCGTCTAAGCCTAATAAACTGACTTTTGGTAATAGAATTAAGTAGATGCTTAGGGTGACATGATCTGGTAAGCAATATAGTATTGCCTGCTGTTGGTTTTACGATAAGTGCTAGTTAAAATCTGTCCGCTACTGCCTTCCAACTCCAAATCCAGAAATGTAATCCTAACTTGGGATAATAAACCTGTAAGTGTAATTCAATGTCATTATCGTTTAGGTATTTCACAAATCCATCCAGATCTAAATGTCCCTTTGTGATAAAAATTAGGTAGTCTATGAACCTCAAATATAATACAATTTCAGTTGAAAATGGATTTGTGAGATCATAAATATGCTGTAGTTCCAACCAACCGACAAAAAGATTTGCAAAAGATGGGGCAAATTTTGCACCCATCGCCGTGCCACACGATTGCAAAAAATATTGTCCATCAAAAAGAAAATTATTGTGGGTCAGGAGAAACCACAGCACATCCAAAATATATGCTCTATATCCTGCTAAATGTGGTATATTAGAATATAGGGATACAGCGTCAATGGCGTCCCAATGGTAGTCTGCCTGCCAGATTACATTATTCCATGCTACTAGGAGATGGTTAGCGTCTCTAAGATCGCTATAAAGATTTTGTACAAGAGGTTGAAGAACACTATCCAACCAATCAGACAAGGTGGCCGATTTACTAATGTCTGTCAGACATGATACGCTGCAGCGTATCCTGTCCAACAGACATCGCTGAATACAGACAGCATACGCTGTCGGCATTCAGCATTGCACAAGCAGTTCTAGTGAATTGCTTGTGGAATGCTGCCCCCAGCAGATTCACGGCCAATCGGCCGCTAGCAAGGGGTGTCAATCAACCCGATCGAATATTATTATTATTATCGTGTTGATTGCTGTACGCCGCTCAGAGGTGGCAGATACAGTTGAGGAGCATCTGTCTTAAGACCGCTGCTTCTTAATTGCTGTTTCCGGCGAGCCTAAAGGCTCTCATGGAAACAAGGAAAACTGGGGCCATTTGGGCATTGTTAAATCGACCCCTTGGGCTCAAAAAGTGATCCAGTGCCTGAAATGATCGGACGTCCCGGAGGATTCACATTTTGTGTTTTGGGAAGATAGTGAAATATCGGGATAACTGGATGATCCGGGATTAGATGCCTGATCAGCAGTAAATATATTCAGAGCCTCATTGACAATTTGTGCTAGTTTACTCCTAAATAAGGAACATACGTTTTTTTTTCATCCTGTAATTGTCTCATTGCTTCATCATAATAATCCCCCTTGTTGGGAATAACAACATTGCCGCCTTTATCAGATGCTCTGACGACAATATCCCATTTCTCAGCATTTCTAGTACATGCTAATGGGGCTCCGCTAATGCAGTTTCAGTTCAGGAAAGTCCTGGGCTGGGTGGCTCAGTAAGCGCGTTTCGATTCTTTGCGTATTGCGCCTCACTCCTTTTGAGTGGGGACAGTGACTACTGCTGCTAAGTTGGGCTGGTCCTCGGACTGTATAAGATAACTAGGGCGGTGGAGATCTGAGGTATAGATCCTACGGCAGACCTCTGCAGGCCTGAATTAAAAAAAAATAATGAAAGTATCTGTTTTGTTTTGTTGTTTGTTGGGGCCTCTGTCTGTGCCAGCTATTAAAGGGACATTAAACAAGTTGGGATAGAGACAAAATATAATATGTACTTTAGTTACTTTACCTGCAAATTTATGCTGCAGTGCCTCACCATTAACCCTTTCTTTTTAGTTTCTGAAGTGTACAGCTCTAACTCCCCCCTCACAATTCCTTTTATTGCTGTATCTATATCTACTGTTGCTTTGGTAGAATGCAAAAGTGTCCAGGGATTATCTGCAGGAGCTGCATAGAAGCTGTGAACTCAGTTGAAATACAATACCTGTGTCTAAACACTGATAAGGGGGGTGAAGTAGCCTGCACCAGACAGCTTAGCTATGTAACTAATTTTGCTTATTTTGATAATTATTTTAAAATACTTGCCAGCAATTTTTAAACAAGTATGCATCGTGGGCCTCTTATGTTCATATTCAGGCTTTACCTGATGGTTAGGGCGCAGGGGCTTGTGCTGGGCAGATCTGCTTGCATTGCTGCAGGACAGCGCAAGGAGGTGGGATTAAATCAGGGCAATTCAGGCAGATTTGCATCAGTTTCCGCTGTGGTTTCCTGGTGTGAGAATTAAGGGGTCGATCCGATATAAATCGTCGCCCGCAAAAGCCGGCGACGCCAATATTTGCGCGGATTTGGTATCACATATACGGCGTAACCTAGAAGTTACGCCCGTATATTTCTGCCGTCGCCCGCAGTTTTTTTGGCCATAGGCAGGTATACCAAACCCGCGCAGTTTGGTATCCAATATACAGCGTAAGGACTTACGTGGCGAAAATGGAGAAAACTTACTCCATTTTCACCTCGCCACAAAAAGCAGCCGTAAGAAGCCTTACGCTGACTATTGGAGCCCCGTAACTCCCTAAACTAACTAGAAAATAAACCTAACACCTAACGCATGCGCAATGTCTATCTCCCTGTCAACCGCGATCCCCCCCCCCCCCCCCGAAATCCCTAATAAAGTTATTACCCCCTAAACCGCCGCTCCCGGACCCCGCCGCCATCTACATAAACTAACCCCCTACTGTGAGCCTCTAAAACCGCCGCCATCTACCTTATCTATCCCCTAATCTGACCCCTTACACCGCCGCCACCTATATAAAAATTATTAACCCCTAATGTAAGCCCCTTACACCGCCGCCATCTCTATTAAAATGATTAACCCCTAATTTAATCTACCTACCCCGCCGCCAGCTATGTTATCTATATTAACCCTAAGTATATTATAGTTAATATAGTTATTACATTATATATATTAACTATATTAACCCCAATTATATTAGGGTTAATATAGTTAATATAGTTACTATAGTATTTATATTAACTATATTAACTCTATCTAACCCTAACTAAATTTATATTAAATTAATCTAATTCATTTATAAACTAAAATATTCCTATTTAAATCTAAATACTTACCTATAAAATAAACCCTAAGATAGCTACAATATAATTAATAATTACATTGTAGCTATGTTAGGGTTAATATTTATTTTACAGGTAAATTATTAATTATTTTAACTAGGTATAATAGATATTAAATAGTTATTAACTATTTAATATCTACCTAGTTAAAATAATTACCCAATTACCTGTAAAATAAATCCTAACCTAAGTTACAAATACACCTACACTATCAATAAATTTAATAAACTACAAACATCTATCTAAAAATACAATTAAATTAACTAAACTAAATTACAAAAAAAAACAAACACTAAATTACAAAAAAAAAAAAAAAGATTACAAGATATTTAAGCTAATTACACCTATTCTAAGCCCCCTAATAAAATAATAAACCCCCAAAATAAAAAAAATTCCCTGCCCTATTCTAAATTTAACAAATTTCAAAGCTCTTTACCTTACCAGCCCTTAAAAGGGCCTTTTGTGGGGCATGCCCCAAAGAATTCAGCTCTTTTGCATACAACAAATACAATACCCCCCCCCCCCCCCCATTACAACCCACCACCCACATACCCCTATTCTAAACCCACCCAAACCCCCCTTAAAAAAGCCTAACACTACCCCCCTGAAGATCTCCCTACCTTGTCTTCACCACACCGGGCCGAACTCCTGATCCGATCCGGGCGATGTCTTCCTCCAAGCGGCAAAGAAGAATTCTTCCTCCGGCGACGTCTTCCTCCAAGCGGCAGCAAAGTCTTCATTCTTCCGGCGGCATCTTCAATCTTCTTTCTTCGCTCCGCCGCCGCGGAGCATCCATCCCGGCCGACTGCTGAACTTGGAATGAGGTACCTTTAAATGACGTCATCCAAGATGGCGTCCGCCGAATTCCGATTGGCTGATAGGATTCTATCAGCCAATCGGAATTAAGTTAAAAAAATCTGATTGGCTGATTGAATCAGCCAATCAGATTCAAGTTCAATCCGATTGGCTGATCCAATCAGCCAATCAGATTGAGCTCGCATTCTATTGGCTGTTCCGATCAGCCAATAGAATGCGAGCTCAATCTGATTGGCTGATTGGATCAGCCAATCGGATTGAACTTGAATCTGATTGGCTGATTCAATCAGCCAATCAGATTTTTTTAACTTAATTCCGATTGGCTGATAGAATCCTATCAGCCAATCGGAATTCGGCGGACGCCATCTTGGATGACGTCATTTAAAGGTACCTCATTCCAAGTTCAGCAGTCGGCCGGGATGGATGCTCCGCGGCGGCGGAGCGAAGAAAGAAGATTGAAGATGCCGCCGGAAGAATGAAGACTTTGCTGCCGCTTGGAGGAAGACGTCGCCGGAGGAAGAATTCTTCTTTGCCGCTTGGAGGAAGACATCGCCCGGATCGGATCAGGAGTTCGGCCCGGTGTGGTGAAGACAAGGTAGGGAGATCTTCAGGGGGGTAGTGTTAGGCTTTTTTAAGGGGGGTTTGGGTGGGTTTAGAATAGGGGTATGTGGGTGGTGGGTTGTAATGGGGGGGGGGGTATTGTATTTGTTGTATGCAAAAGAGCTGAATTCTTTGGGGCATGCCCCACAAAAGGCCCTTTTAAGGGCTGGTAAGGTAAAGAGCTTTGAAATTTGTTAAATTTAGAATAGGGCAGGGAATTTTTTTTAATTTTGGGGGTTTATTATTTTATTAGGGGGCTTAGAATAGGTGTAATTAGCTTAAATATCTTGTAATCTTTTTTTTATTTTTTGTAATTTAGTGTTTGTTTTTTTTTGTAATTTAGTTTAGTTAATTTAATTGTATTTTTAGATAGATGTTTGTAGTTTATTAAATTTATTGATAGTGTAGGTGTATTTGTAACTTAGGTTAGGATTTATTTTACAGGTAATTGGGTAATTATTTTAACTAGGTAGATATTAAATAGTTAATAACTATTTAATATCTATTATACCTAGTTAAAATAATTAACAATTTACCTGTAAAATAAATATTAACCCTAACATAGCTACAATGTAATTATTAATTATATTGTAGCTATCTTAGGGTTTATTTTATAGGTAAGTATTTAGATTTAAATAGGAATATTTTAGTTTATAAATGAATTAGATTAATTTAATATAAATTTAGTTAGGGTTAGATAGAGTTAATATAGTTAATATAAATACTATAGTAACTATATTAACTATATTAACCCTAATATAATTGGGGTTAATATAGTTAATATATATAATGTAATACCTATATTAACTATAATATACTTAGGGTTAATATAGATAACATAGCTGGCGGCGGGGTAGGTAGATTAAATTAGGGGTTAATCATTTTAATAGAGATGGCGGCGGTGTAAGGGGCTTACATTAGGGGTTAATAATTTTAATATAGATGGCGGCGGTGTTAGGGGCTCACTTTAGGGGGTTATAGATATAATATAGCTGGCGGCGGGGTACGGGAGCGGCGGTTTAGGGGTTAATAGCTTTTTTATTGTTAGGCTAGTGAGGGGGGATAGCGGATAGAGGGTTAGACAGTGCGGGCTATGTTAGGGAGGCGTGTTAGACAATGCGGGCTATGTTAGGGAGGCGTGTTAGACAGTGCGGGCTATGTTAGGGAGGCGTGTTAGACAGTGCGGGCTATGTTAGGGAGGCGTGTTAGACAGTGCGGGCTATGTTAGGGAGGCGTGTTAGACAGTGCGGGCTATGTTAGGGAGGCGTGTTAGACAGTGCGGGTGTTTTAAACTTTAGTCAGGTTTTATAGGCGCCGGCAGATTCTAACGTGGCGCAAGTCACTGGCGACGCCAGAAATTTGTACTTACGCAGATTTCTGGACATCGCTGGTTTGTGAGACTTACGGCACGTTAGCATCTGACGGCGACCTATATGGGATGGCTCGAGTTGCGAGCTGAAACTGCGGGCGACGCCGGTTCCCTCGCTTGCGCCGCAAACTGCGATCGATATCGGATCGCGCCCTAAGTGGTCGAATGTGATTCCGAGGTTGAGGTGGAGGCACTTGTTTGCCATATGACAGCTTTCCATTGAGAGAGAAAATGAATAGGGACATGGGGAGGCTTGTCAGGGACCTCAAGGGTTTTGTTATCGAGCATGGGAACATTTCAGCAGCCAGTAAAGGGCCTATACTGCATAGAAGGGAGCCTTTGGGAGTTGGCACCTTCGGCAGGCGTTACGACTAAATTTATAGTATGTGGTGGTGGCAAGAGTCTGCTACTTTAATAGCAGGTCTGTCTCTTGTGGGGGGTGGTCAGGACCATAGCTGCAGGCTGTAAAGGAGGTCTGAGTGACAGCCATTGTAGTCTGAGTGACGTCCCCAGGTTTGCAGCTTGGAGGTGCTTGTGTACGAGAACTCCCTATGCATCATCTTGCGTTGAGCCCTGATTGCTGCCACCTGTGTGATTATTTATTAATTGCGATTCCCATTTTTGGTTAATAAATACGACCCACGTGTCTTTCATCCACCTCTTGTGTTATGTGTTTATTTCTATGTTAAATTAACACTCAACTCAAAATAAACTTTCTTATGATTCAGATGAGCAGCAGTTTTAAGACACTTTGCAATTTACTTCCATTATCAAATTTTGCACAGTCTTTTTATTTTAACCCTTTCTGGGGAACAAGATCCTACTGAGCATGTGCACAAGCCCACAGGTTATACGTATACTAGTCTGGGGTTGGCTGATGTCTGTCACATGATACAGGGGGCCGGAAAATGGGAGAAAAAATAAATGTCAGAAAAAAAAATCTACTGCTTATTGGAAGTTCAGAGTAAGTGTTAAATCATTGTATTTTGATTATGCACTTATGTAATTCTACTGCATTTAGTTGTCCTTTAAGTTATTGTTAGTTATTTAGTTATTATGCAGAGTCAGCCGCTCAGGATAACAGTGCATTTAATACTTTATGTGTTTATTATACGTAGTGTGTACTGTGCATTTAATACTTTATGTGTTTATTATACGTAGTGTGTACTGTGTATTTAATACTTTATGTGTTTATTATACATAGTGTGTACTGTGCATTTAATACTTTATGTGTTTATTATACGTAGTGTGTACTGTGCATTTAATACTTTATGTGTTTATTATACGTAGTGTGTACTGTGCATTTAATACTTTATGTGTTTATTATACGTAGTGTGTACTGTGCATTTAATACTTTATGTGTTTATTATACGTAGTGTGTACTGTGCATTTAATACTTTATGTGTTTATTATACGTAGTGTGTACTGTGCATTTAATACTTTATGTGTTTATTATACGTAGTGTGTACAGTGTGTACTGTGCAAAAATAATGGTGCAGGAATGCTCGGGTTTGGCCCGAATTAAAGGTGGCAACCCTTAACCATACACACATATATACTTGTGTGTGTATATATATATATATATTATATACAGTGTATGCTAAATACTCATGTACTCAGTGCTGTACAGTCCTGTATCACATGTATACTACTGTATGCTAAATACTCATGTACTCAGCGCTGTACAGTCCTGTTCCTGTATCACTTGTATACTACTGTATGCTAAATACTCATGTACTCAGTGCTGTACAGTCCTGCTCTGTATCACTTGTATACTACTGTATGCTAAATACTCATGTACTCAGTGCTGTACAGTCCTGCTCTGTATCACTTGTATACTACTGTATGCTAAATACTCATGTACTCAGTGCTGTACAGTCCTGCTCTGTATCACTTGTATACTACTGTATGCTAAATACTCATGTACTCAGTGCTGTACAGTCCTGCTCTGTATCACTTGTATACTACTGTATGCTAAATACTCATGTACTCAGTGCTGTACAGTCCTGCTCTGTATCACTTGTATACTACTGTATGCTAAATACTCATGTACTCAGTGCTGTACAGTCCTGCTCTGTATCACTTGTATACTACTGTATGCTAAATACTCATGTACTCAGTGCTGTACAGTCCTGCTCTGTATCATGTGTATACTACTGTATGCTAAATACTCATGTATTCAGTGCTGTACAGTCCTGCTCTGTATCATGTTTATACTACTGTATGCTAAATACTCATGTACTCAGTGCTGTACAGTCCTGCTCTGTATCATGTGTATACTACTGTATGCTAAATAGTCATGTACTCAGTGCTGTACAGTCCTGCTCTGTATCATGTTTATACTACTGTATGCTAAATACTCATGTACTCAGTGCTGTACAGTCCTGCTCTGTATCATGTGTATACTACTGTATGCTAAATACTCATGTACTCAGCACTGTACAGTCCTGCTCTGTATCACATGTATACTACTGTATGCTAAATACTCATGTACTCAGTGCTGTACAGTCCTGCTCTGTATCATGTGTATACTACTGTATGCTAAATACTCATGTACTCAGTGCTGTACAGTCCTGCTCTGTATCACTTGTATACTACTGTATGCTAAATACTCATGTACTCAGTGCTGTACAGTCCTGCTCTGTATCACTTGTATACTACTGTATGCTAAATACTCATGTACTCAGTGCTGTACAGTCCTGTTCCTGTATCACATGTATACTACTGTATGCTAAATACTCATGTACTCAGTGCTGTACAGTCCTGCTCTGTATCACTTGTATACTACTGTATGCTAAATACTCATGTACTCAGTGCTGTACAGTCCTGTTCCTGTATCACATGTATACTACTGTATGCTAAATACTCATGTACTCAGTGCTGTACAGTGCTGCTCTGTATCACTTGTATACTACTGTATGCTAAATACTCATGTACTCAGTGCTGTACAGTCCTGTTCCTGTATCACTTGTATACTACTGTATGCTAAATACTCATGTACTCAGTGCTGTACAGTCCTGCTCTGTATCACTTGTATACTACTGTATGCTAAATACTCATGTACTCAGTGCTGTACAGTCCTGTTCCTGTATCACATGTATACTACTGTATGCTAAATACTCATGTACTCAGTGCTGTAAAGTCCTGCTCTGTATCACTTGTATACTACTGTATGCTAAATACTCATGTACTCAGTGCTGTACAGTCCTGCTCTGTATCACTTGTATACTACTGTATGCTAAATACTCATGTACTCAGTGCTGTACAGTCCTGTTCTGTATCACTTGTATACTACTGTATGCTAAATACTCATGTACTCAGTGCTGTACAGTCCTGCTCTGTATCATGTGTATACTACTGTATGCTAAATACTCATGTACTCAGTGCTGTACAGTCCTGCTCTGTATCATGTGTATACTACTGTATGCTAAATACTCATGTACTCAGTGCTGTACAGTCCTGCTCTGTATCACTTGTATACTACTGTATGCTAAATACTCATGTACTCAGTGCTGTACAGTCCTGTTCCTGTATCACTTGTATACTACTGTATGATAAATACTCATGTACTCAGTGCTGTACAGTCCTGATCTGTATCACTTGTATACTACTGTATGCTAAATACTCATGTACTCAGTGCTGTACAGTCCTGCTCTGTATCACTTGTATACTACTGTATGCTAAATACTCATGTACTCAGTGCTGTACAGTCCTGTTCCTGTATCACATGTATACTACTGTATGCTAAATACTCATGTACTCAGTGCTGTACAGTCCTGCTCTGTATCACGTGTATACTACTGTATGCTAAATACTCATGTACTCAGTGCTGTACAGTCCTGCTCTGTATCACTTGTATACTACTGTATGCTAAATACTCATGTACTCAGTGCTGTACAGTCCTGCTCTGTATCACTTGTATACTACTGTATGCTAAATACTCATGTACTCAGTGCTGTACAGTCCTGCTCTGTATCACTTGTATACTACTGTATGCTAAATACTCATGTACTCAGTGCTGTACAGTCCTGTTCCTGCATCACATGTATACTACTGTATGCTAAATACTCATGTACTCAGTGCTGTACAGTCCTGCTCTGTATCACGTGTATACTACTGTATGCTAAATACTCATGTACTCAGTGCTGTACAGTCCTGTATCACGTGTACACTACTGTATGCTAAATACTCATGTACTCAGTGCTGTACAGTCCTGTATCACATGTACACTACTGTATGCTAAATACTCATGTACTCAGTGCTGTACAGTCCTGTATCACGTGTACACTACTGTATGCTAAATACTCATGTACTCAGCACTGTACAGTCCTGCTCTGTATCACTTGTATACTACTGTATGCTAAATACTCATGTACTCAGTGCTGTACAGTCCTGTTCCTGTATCACATGTATACTACTGTATGCTAAATACTCATGTACTCAGTGCTGTACAGTCCTGCTCTGTATCACGTGTATACTACTGTATGCTAAATACTCATGTACTCAGTGCTGTACAGTCCTGTATCACGTGTACACTACTGTATGCTAAATACTCATGTACTCAGTGCTGTACAGTCCTGCTATGTATCACGTGTATACTACTGTATGATAAATACTCATGTACTCAGTGCTGTACAGTCTTGCTCTGTATCACATGTATACTACTGTATGATAAATACTCATGTACTCAGTGCTGTACAGTCCTGCTCTGTATCACGTGTATACTACTGTATGCTAAATACTCATGTACTCAGTGCTGTACAGTGCTGCTCTGTATCACGTGTATACTACTGTATGCTAAATACTCATGTACTCAGTGCTGTACAGTCTTGCTATGTATCACGTGTATACTACTGTATGATAAATACTCATGTACTCAGTGCTGTACAGTCCTGCTCTGTATCACGTGTATACTACTGTATGCTAAATACTCATGTACTCAGTGCTGTACAGTCCTGCTCCTGTATCACTTGTATACTACTGTATGCTAAATACTCATGTACTCAGTGCTGTACAGTCCTGTATCACGTGTATACTACTGTATGCTAAATACTCATGTACTCAGAGCTGTACAGTCCTGCTATGTATCACGTGTATACTACTGTATGCTAAATACTCATGTACTCAGTGCTGTACAGTCCTGCTCTGTATCACTTGTATACTACTGTATGCTAAATACTCATGTACTCAGTGCTGTACAGTCCCGTTCCTGTATCACATGTATACCACTGTATGCTAAATACTCATGTACTCAGTGCTGTACAGTCCTGCTCTGTATCACGTGTATACTACTGTATGCTAAATACTCATGTACTCAGTGCTGTACAGTCCTGCTATGTATCACGTGTATACTACTGTATGCTAAATACTCATGTACTCAGTGCTGTACAGTCCTGCTCTGTATCACTTGTATACTACTGTATGCTAAATACTCATGTACTCAGTGCTGTACAGTCCTGTTCCTGTATCACATGTATACTACTGTATGCTAAATACTCATGTACTCAGTGCTGTACAGTCCTGTTCCTGTATCACATGTATACTACTGTATGCTAAATACTCATGTACTCAGTGCTGTACAGTCCTGTTCCTGTATCACATGTATACTACTGTATGCTAAATACTCATGTACTCAGTGCTGTACAGTCCTGCTCTGTATCCCGTGTATACTACTGTATGCTAAATACTCATGTACTCAGTGCTGTACAGTCCTGCTCTGTATCACATGTATACTACTGTATGCTCAATACTCATGTACTCAGTGCTGTACAGTCCTGCTCTGTATCACATGTATACTACTGTATGCTAAATACTCATGTACTCAGCACTGTACAGTCCTGCTCTGTATCACTTGTATACTACTGTATGCTAAATACTCATGTACTCAGTGCTGTACAGTCCTGCTCTGTATCACATGTATACTACTGTATGCTAAATACTCATGTACTCAGTGCTGTACAGTCCTGCTATGTATCACTTGTATTGTACTGTATGGTATATGATCATGTACTCAGTATTGCACAACACGGTTTGTCTGTACATGTAAATGCTGATAATGATATCCGTGGGGGGGTTTACCACGTGGCACTAGGGGGCTTTAACCAGCTGTACCCTCCATTGGTCTGTTTCGCATTAATCATATCATGGGATTGTGACAGGTGTCCCCTGGTATCTGCCAGTGAATATACCCCAGGCCACATCTGAGTATAAAATGATTGCCAGGGATGATGGGCATAATCTGGGCATTGACCTTGATGGGTAGCAGAATGTTAAATTGTAAAACTATAGAAATGTCAGTAGCTCCCTAAGTAATGCAGAAGTTGTATAACTGTCTGTTTGTCCTGTGTACCTGCCACGTGTCTGATGCTAGAGATGGCGATAGGGTATACAGCCCAGCTGTTTGCCTAAGTGAGTAAATCCTGCAGAACTAGTGCTCACCTGGGCACACATACCTGTAATTACTGTAGCAAACTAATCTGATAAGGGACAATACAGACCCCCAGGGACACAATGTGTATCAGAGACAATTGTCTCATCATGGGGACCTTTTGTGTGCGTCACTAGCAAAATAAACAGCAATTGTGTTTTATTCCTCAGATCACAATGACAAGACCCTCAGATCACAATGACAAGACCCTCAGATCACAATGACAAGACACCCAAATGTTTATATCTCTTGTCTGAGATACCTTATTATTAACTACTCATTGTCTTGTGTAAGTGACCAAAACCTATTTACTGCAAAGCTCTCAGGGGACATCTGTTGGCTGCATGTGGGCATCTCATATCTTTCCTTTGTCAGACAATCCCTCAGCTAATTAGTTATTCTGAGGAAATATATACTTGTGAGTATCTATACCAGTGTTTTTCAACCAGTGTGCCGTGGCACACTAGTGTGCCGTGAGAGATCCTCAGGTGTGCCACGGCAGACTGACAACAGTGTGACATATTTTTTAAACTTTGCTTGTTTTTTACTCCCAGTGCAGGGGTAGTTTGTAGGAGGCATGGCATAACAGCACAATACATACAGTATGTGTGTGTTTGTGTGTATGTGTATATATATGCTGTATTAGGCTACAATGTGTGATTTTTTTTTTAATTTTGGGATGGTGGTATGCCACAGGATTTTTTAATGTAAAAAAGTGTGCCACGGCAAAAAAAAGGCTAAAAATCACTGATCTATACTATAACTGCGTTTGTAATGTCCCTCGGCAGTTGTGCACGCATCCTCAATGAAATGTTGGCAACGCAAGGACAAAATAATTCACCTGGATGCAGCAAAAATTCAGAAAAAAGCAGGGTGGTGAAAGAATCTACCAAAGGTGAATTCTTTCACCGCCCTGCCATTTTCGGAATCCACCGGGATGCAGCGAAGGCAAAGGGGCCTAGTTATCAAGCCGTCAACCTCAAATACGCTGCGTATTCCGCAGCGTATTTGTGGCGAGGCTGATTCGCCTTAGTTATCAAAGGCTCGAGACCGGCAAAAGTAGAATTTTGTGACGTAAACTTCGATCCGCCGGACTCAGTCCGACACAGATCGATTCTTACGTCACTCCAGATGTTCCGCACACAAGTGCGGCACAATCTCACTACTTTTGCTAGTTATCAAAAAACTAGCAGGTACGCTCAGCACTTTTACGGCCCAGCGTACCTGGTTTTCAAAGCGCCAGCCTGGAGGCGGCGGATCCCATAGGAATCAATGGGAGTCTGACCATAGCGAAAGTACAAGTTCGCTGCTGACAGACATCCCATTGATTCCTATGGGAGCTGTCTACACCTAACACCCTAACATGTACCCCGAGTCTAAACACCGCTAATCTGACCCCCCCTACACCGCCGCAACTAAATAAAGTTATTACCCCCTAAACCGCCGCTCCCGGAGCCCACCGCAACTATAATAAATGTATTAACCCCTAAACCGCCGCTCCCTGAACCCGCCGCAACCTATATTAAATGTATTAACCCCTATCCTGCCCCCCCTACACCGTCGCCACCTATAATAAATTTATTAACCCCTATCCTGCCCCCCACTACGCCGCCGCCACTGTAATAAAATTATTAACCCCTAAACCTAAGTCTAACCCTAACGCCCCCCTAACTTAAATAATTAATTAAATAAATCTAAATAAATTAACTCTTATTAACTAAATGAATCCTATTTAAAACTAAATACTTACCTTTAAAATAAACCCTAATATAGCTACAATATAATTAATAATTATATTATAGCTATCTTAGGATTTATATTTATTTTACAGGTAACTTTGTATTTATTTTAGCTAGTTAGAATAGTTATTAAATAGTTATTAACTATTTAATAACTACCTAGCTAAAAGAAATACAAAATTACCTGTAAAATAAATCCTAACCTAAGTTACAATTAAACCTAACACTACACTATCATTAAATTAACTAAATAAACTACCTACAAATAACTACAATTAAATACAATTACATAAACTAACTAAAGTACAAAAAATAAAAAAAGCTAAGTTACAAAAAATAAAAAAATAAGTTACAAACATGTTAAAAATATTACAACAATTTTAAGCTACTTACACCTAATCTAAGCCCCCTAATAAAATAACAAACCCCCCAAAATAAGAAAAATCCCTACCCTATTCTAAATTAAATAAATTTCAAAGCTCTTTTACCTTACCAGCCCTTAAAAGGGCCATTTGTGGGGGCATGCCCCAAAAAGTTCAGCTCTTTTGCCTGTAAAAGAAAAATACAACCCCCCCCAACATTAAAACCCACCACCCACATACCCCTAATCTAACCCAAACCCCCCTTACAAAAACCTAACACTAATCCCCTGAAGATCATCCTACCTTGAGTCGTCTTCACTCAGCCGAGCCACCGATGGAACTGAAGAGGACATCCGGAGCGGAAGAAGTTAATCCTCCAAGCGGCGCTGAAGAAATCTTCCATCCGATGAAGTCATCATCCAGGCGGCGCTGAAGAAGTCTTTGATCCGGCCGATGTCATCTTCCAAGAGGCGCTGAAGATGTCTTCTATCCGTGTGAAGTCATCTTCCAAGCCGGGTCTTGAATCTTCCTTCCGCCGACGCGGAACCACCTTCTTCACCAACGGACTACGACGAATGACGGCTCCTTTAAGGGACGTCATCCAAGATGGCGTCCCCTCAATTCTGATTGGCTGATAGGATTCTATCAGCCAATCGGAATTAAGGTAGGAAAATCTGACTGGCTGATGGAATCAGCCAATCAGATTCAAGTTCAATCCGATTGGCTGATCCAATCAGCCAATCAGATTGAGCTCGCATTCTATTGGCTGATCGGAACAGCCAATAGAATGCGAGCTCAATCTGATTGGCTGATTCCATCAGCCAATCAGATTTTTCCTACCTTAATTCCGATTGGCTGATAGAATCCTATCAGCCAATCGGAATTGAGGGGACGCCATCTTGGATGACGTCCCTTAAAGGAGCCGTCATTCGTCGTAGTCCGTCGGTGAAGAAGGTGGTTCCGCGTCGGCGGAAGGAAGATTCAAGACCCGGCTTGGAAGATGACTTCACCCGGATAGAAGACATCTTCAGCGCCTCTTGGAAGATGACATCGGCCGGATCAAAGACTTCTTCAGCGCCGCCTGGATGATGACTTCATCGGATGGAAGATTTCTTCAGCGCCGCTTGGAGGATTAACTTCTTCCGCTCTGGATGTCCTCTTCAGTTCCATCGGTGGCTCGGCTGAGTGAAGACGACTCAAGGTAGGATGATCTTCAGGGGATTAGTGTTAGGTTTTTGTAAGGGGGGTTTGGGTTAGATTAGGGGTATGTGGGTGGTGGGTTTTAATGTTGGGGGGGTTGTATTTTTCTTTTACAGGCAAAAGAGCTGAACTTTTTGGGGCATGCCCCCACAAATGGCCCTTTTAAGGGCTGGTAAGGTAAAAGAGCTTTGAAATTTATTTAATTTAGAATAGGGTAGGGATTTTTCTTATTTTGGGGGGTTTGTTATTTTATTAGGGGGCTTAGATTAGGTGTAAGTAGCTTAAAATTGTTGTAATATTTTTAACATGTTTGTAACTTAATTTTTTATTTTTTGTAACTTAGCTTCTTTTTTTTTTGTACTTTAGTTAGTTTATGTAATTGTATTTAATTGTAGTTATTTGTAGGTAGTTTATTTAGTTAATTTAATGATAGTGTAGTATTAGGTTTAATTGTAACTTAGGTTAGGATTTATTTTACAGGTAATTTTGTATTTCTTTTAGCTAGGTAGTTATTAAATAGTTAATAACTATTTAATAACTATTCTAACTAGCTAAAATAAATACAAAGTTACCTGTAAAATAAAAATAAATCCTAAGATAGCTAGAATATAATTATTATTTATATTGTAGCTATATTAGGGTTTATTTTACAGGTAAGTATTTATTTTTAAATAGGAATAATTTATTAAAGTATAGTGTAGTGTTAGGTGTAATTGTAACTTAGGTTAGGATTTATTTCACAGGTACATTTCTCTTTATTTTAGCTAGGTAAGCTATTAAATAGTTAATAACTATTTAATAGTTATTGTACATGGTTAAAATAAATTGAAAGTTACCTGTCAAATAAATATAAATCCTAAGATAGCTAGAATATAATTCTTATTTATATTGTAGCTATATTAGGGTTTATTTTAAAGGTAAGTATTTAGTTTTAAATAGGATTCATTTAGTTAATAAGAGTTAATTTATTTAGATTTATTTAATTAATATTTAAGTTAGGGGGGCGTTAGGGTTAGACTTAGGTTTCGGGGTTAATAATTTTATTACAGTGGCGGCGGCGTAGTGGGGGGCAGGATAGGGGTTAATAAATTTATTATAGGTGGCGACGGTGTAGGGGGGGCAGGATAGGGGTTAATAGGTTTAATATAGGTTGCGGCGGGTTCATGGAGCGGCGGTTTAGGGGTTAAACTATTTATTTAGTTGCGGAGAGGTGCGGGATCAGCAGGATAGGGGTTAATAATTTTATAATAGAGGGCGACGGTGTAGGGGGGGCAGGATAGGGGTTACTAGGTATACTGTAGGTGGCAGCGGTGTCCGGGAGCGGCGGTTTAGGGGTTAATACATTTATAAGAGTTGCGGCAGGGTCTAGGAGCGGCGGTTTAGGGGTTAATACATTTATAAGAGTTGCGGCAGTGTCTAGGAGCGGCGGTTTAGGGGTTAGTAACTTTATTTAGTTGCGGGGGGCTCCGGGGGCGCCGGTATAGGGGGTAGAACAGTGCAGTTTAGTGTGAGTGCTTAGTGACAGGCTAGCAATAAAGCTGGGAAAAAGCCGAAGGGCAGCGAGATCGGGTGAGTGATAACTGTCACAGTCCGCTGCTCATCGCCCCGCGGCTTTTTGACAGCTTTATTTGATAACTTAGGCGAACGTATTCAAGGTCCGCGGCGGCGAAGGTAGGCGAGCTTAGGCGGACGTATTGGGCCGGCGAAGCCAGAAAAGTAGACGGCTTGATAACTAGCCCCCAAAAGGAGCATTACAAAAGCAAAAAACTAACCACCTGCATCAAGTATTTTAAAAAAAAAAAAAATAACCGCCCGCATCAAGTATTAAAAAAAAAACTAACCGCCCGCATCAAGTATTAAAAAAAAAAACTAACCGCCCGCATCAAGTATTAAAAAAAAAACTAACCGCCCGCATCAAGTATTAAAAAAAAAAACTAACCGCCCGCATCAAGTATTAAAAAAAAAAACTAACCGCCCGCATCAAGTATTAAAAAAAAAAAAACCCAAAAAAACGCCTGCACGAAGTATAACAAAAGAAACTAACCTCCCACACGAAGTATTAACACATACACCGCAAACCCCCACCTTGCAAAATAATTAGGTAATTAACCCTTAATCCCTTAACCGCAAACCTTTCACATCGCAATAAACATAATTAACCTTCTTCCTGGAAGAAGAAAGAAGAGGTTGCCGCTTGGAAGTTGTCTATACATGTGAGTATGTGTGTGAGTATATACACATGTCTATACATGAGAATGTGTGTGTGAGTATATACAGATGTCTATACATGTGAGTGTGTGAGTATATACAGATGTCTATACATGTGAGTGTGTGTATGAGTATATACAGATGTCTATACATGTGAGAATGTGTGTGTGAGTATATACAGATGTCTATACATGTGAGAATGTGTGTGTGAGTATATACAGATGTCTATACATGTGAGTATGTGTCTGTGAGTATATACAGATGTCTATACATGTGAGAATGTGTGTGTGAGTATATACAGATGTCTATACATGTGAGTATGTGTGTGTGTGTGTATACAGATGTCTATACATGTGAGTATGTGTGTGTGTGTGTGTACAGATGTCTATACATGTGAGTATGTGTGTGTGTGTATACAGATGTCTATACATGTGAGTATGTGTGTGTGTGTGTATACAGATGTCTATACATGTGAGTATGTGTGTGTGTGTGTATACAGATGTCTATACATGTGAGTATGTGTGTGTGTGTATACAGATGTCTATACATGTGAGTATGTGTGTGTGTGTATACAGATGTCTATACATGTGAGTATGTGTGTGTGTGTGTATACAGATGTCTATACATGTGAGTATGTGTGTGTGTGTATACAGATGTCTATACATGTGAGTATGTGTGTGTGTGTATACAGATGTCTATACATGTGAGTATGTGTGTGTGTGTGTATACAGATGTCTATACATGTGAGTATGTGTGTGTGTGTATACAGATGTCTATACATGTGAGTATGTGTGTGAGTATATACAGATGTCTGTACATGTGAGTATGTGTGTGAGTATATACAGATGTCTATACATGTGAGTATATACAGATGTCTATACATGTGAGTATGTGTGTGTGTGTGTATACAGATGTCTATACATGTGAGTATGTGTGTGTGTGTATACAGATGTCTATACATGTGAGTATGTGTGTGAGTATATACAGATGTCTGTACATGTGAGTATGTGTGTGTGTGTATACAGATGTCTATACATGTGAGTATGTGTGTGAGTATATACAGATGTCTATACATTGGAATGTGTGTGTGAGTATATACAGATGTCTATACATGTGAGTATGTGTGTGTGTATACAGATGTCTATACATGTGAGTATGTGTGTATGTGTATACAGATGTCTATACATGTGAGAATGTGTGAGTATATACAGATGTCTATACATGTGAGTATGTGTGTGTGTGAGTATATACAGATGTCTATACATGTGAGTATGTGTGTGTGTGTGAGTATATACCGATGTCTATACATGTGAGTGTGTGTGTGTGAGTATATACAGATGTCTATACATGTGAGTATGTGCGTGTGAGTATTTACAGATGTCTATACATGTGAGTATGTGTGTGTGTATGAGTATATACAGATGTCTATACATGTGAGTATGTGTGTGTGTGAGTATATACAGATGTCTATACATGTGAGTATGTGTGTGAGTATATACAGATGTCTATACATGTGAGTATGTGTGTGTGTGTAAGTATATACAGATGTCTATACATGTGAGTATGTGTGTGTGTGTGAGTATATACAGATGTCTATACGTGTGAGTATGTGTGTGTGTGAGTATATACAGATGTCTATACATGTATGTGTGTGCGTGAGTATATACAGATGTCTATACATATGAGTATGCGTGTGTGTGAGTATATACAGATGTCTATACATGTGAGTATGTGTGTGTGTGAGTATATACAGATGTCTATACATGTGAGTATGTGTGTGAGTATATACAGATGTCTATACATTTGAGTATGTGTGTGAGTATATACAGATGTCTATACATGTGAGTATGTGTGAGTATATACAGATGTCTATACATGGGAATGTGTGTGTGACTATATACAGATGTCTATACATGTGAGTATGTGTGTGTGAATATATACAGATGTCTATACATGTGAGTGTGTGTGAATATATACAGATGTCTATACATGTGAGTGTGTGTGAGTATATACAGATGTCTATACATGTGTGTGTGTGAGTATATACAGATGTCTATACATGTGTGTGGGTATATACAGATGTCTATACATGTATGTGTGTGTGAGAGTATATACAGATGTCTATACAAGTGAGTATGTGTCTGTGAGTATATACAGATGTCTATACATGGGAATGTGTGTGTGAGTATATACAGAAGTCTGTACATGTGAGTATGTATGTGTGTGTGAGTATATACAGATGTCTATACATGTGAGTATGTGTGAGTATATACAGATGTCTGTACATGTGAGTATGTATGTGTGTGTGAGTATATACAGATGTCTATACATGGGAATGTGTGTGTGAGTATATACAGATGTCTATACATGTGAGTGTGTGTGAGTATATACAGATGTCTATACGTGTGTGTGTGTGTGAGTATATACAGATGTCTATACATGTATGTGTGTGTGAGTATATACAGATGTATATACATGTCAGTATGTGTGTGGGAGTATATACAGAGGTCTATACATGGCAATGTGTGTGTGAGTATATACAGATGTCTACACATGTGTGTGTGTGTGTGAGTATATACAGATGTCTATACATGGCAATGTGTGTGATTATATACAGATGTCTATACATGTGAGTATATACAGATGTCTATACATGGCAATGTGTGTGTGAGTATATACAGATGTCTATACATGTGAGTATATACAGATGTCTATACATGGCAATGTGTGTGTGAGTGTATACAGATGTCTATACATGTGAGTATATACAGATGTCTATACATGGCAATGTGTGTGTGAGTATATACAGATGTCTATACATGGCAATGTGTGTGTGTGTGTGTGTATACAGATGTCTATACATGTGAGTTTGTGTGTGTGTGTGAGTATTTAGGTATATATCTGTGAGTATGTGTGTGTGTGAGTATATACAGATGTCTATACATGTGAGTATGTGTGAGTATATACAGATGTCTATACATGTGAGTATGTGTGTGTGTGTGTATACAGATGTCTATACATGTGAGTATGTGTGTGTGTGAGAGTATATACAGATGTCTATACATGTGAGTATGTGTGAGTATATACAGATGTCTATACATGTGAGTATGTGTGAGTATATACAGATGTCTATACATGTGAGTATGTGTGAGTATATACAGATGTCTATACATGTGAGTGTGTGTGTGTGTATACAGATGTCTATACATGTGAGTGTGTGAGTATATACAGATGTCTATACATGTGAGTATGTGTGTGTGAGTATATACAGATGTCTATACATGTGAGTGTGTGAGTATATACAGATGTCTATACATGTGAGTATGTGTGTGTGTGTGTGTGTATACAGAAGTTCTTTACATGTGAGTATGTGTGTGTGTGAGTATATACAGATGTCTATACATGTGAGTTTGCGTGTGTGTGAGTATTTAGGTATATATCTGTGAGTATGTGTGTGTGTGAGTATAAACATATGTCTATGCATGGGAATGTGTGTGTGAGTATATACAGATATCTGTATATGTGAGTATGTGTGTGTGAGTATATACAGATGTCTATACATGGGAATGTGTGTGTGAGTGTATACAGATGTCTGTACATGTGAGTATGTTTGTGTGTGAGTATTTAGGTATATATCTGTGAGTATGTGTGTGTGTGAGTATATACAGATATATACATGCGAGTGTGTGAGTATAAACATATGTCTATACATAGGAATGTGTGTGTGTGAGTATATACAGATGTCTATACATGGGAATGTGTGTGTGTGAGTATATACAGATGTCTATACATGGGAATGTGTGTGTGAGTATATACAGATGTCTGTACAAGTGAGTATGTGTGTGTGAGTATATACAGATGTCTATACATGTGAGTATGTGTGAGTGTGAGTATATACAGATGTCTATACATGTGAGTATGTGTGTGTGTGAGTATATACAGATGTCTGTACATGTGAGTGTGTGTGTGTGAGTATATACACATGTCTATACATGGGAATGTGTGTGTGAGTATATACAGATGTCTATACATGTGAGAATGTGTGAGTATATACAGATGTCTGTACATGTGAGTATGTATGTGTGTGTGTGAGTATATACAGATGTCTATACATGTGAGTACGCGTGTGTGTGTGTGTGAGTATATACAGATGTCTATACATGTGAGTATGTGTGTGTGTGAGTATATACAGATGTCTATACATGTAAGTATGTGTGAGTATATACAGATGTCTATACATGTGAGTATGTGTGTGTGAGTGTATACATATGTCTATACATGTGAGTATGTGTGTGTGTGAGTATATACAGATGTCTATACATGGGAATGTTTGTGTGAGTATATACAGATGTCTATACATGTGAGAATGTGTGAGTATATACAGATGTCTGTACATGTGAGTATGTGTGTGTGTGAGTATATACAGATGTCTATACATGTGAGTATGTGTGACTATATACAGATGTCTATACATGTGAGTATGTGTGACTATATACAGATGTCTATACATGTGAGAATGTGTGAGTATATACAGATGTCTATACATGTGAGTATGTGTGAGTATATACAGATGTCTATACATGTGAGTATGTGTGAGTATATACAGATGTCTATACATGTGAGTATATACAGATGTCTGTACATGTGAGTATGTATGTGTGTGTGAGTATATACAGATGTCTATACATGAGTATGTGTGAGTATATACAGATGTCTATACATGTGAGAATGTGTGAGTATATACAGATGTCTGTACATGTGAGTATGTATGTGTGTGTGAGTATATACAGATGTCTATACATGTGAGTATGTGTGAGTATATACAGATGTCTATACATGTGAGTATGTGTGAGTATATAAAGATGTCTATACATGTGAGTATGTATGTGTGTGTGAGTATATACAGATGTCTATACATGTGAGTATGTGTGTGTGTGTGTATACAGAAGTTCTTTACATGTGAGTATGTGTGTGTGTGAGTATATACAGATGTCTATACATGTGAGTTTGCTTGTGTGTGAGTATTTAGGTATATATCTGTGAGTATGTGTGTGTGTGAGTATAAACATATGTCTATGCATGGGAATGTGTGTGTGAGTATATACAGATATCTGTATATGTGAGTATGTGTGTGTGAGTATATACAGATGTCTATACATGGGAATGTGTGTGTGAGTGTATACAGATGTCTGTACATGTGAGTGTGTGTGTGTGAGTATTTAGGTATATATCTGTGAGTATGTGTGTGTGTGAGTATATACAGATATATACATGCGAGTGTGTGAGTATAAACATATGTCTATACATAGGAATGTGTGTGTGTGAGTATATACAGATGTCTATACATGGGAATGTGTGTGTGTGAGTATATACAGATGTCTATACATGGGAATGTGTGTGTGAGTATATACAGATGTCTGTACAAGTGAGTATGTGTGTGTGAGTATATACAGATGTCTATACATGTGAGTATGTGTGAGTGTGAGTATATACAGATGTCTATACATGTGAGTATGTGTGTGTGTGAGTAAATACAGATGTCTGTACATGTGAGTGTGTGTGTGTGAGTATATACACATGTCTATACATGGGAATGTGTGTGTGAGTATATACAGATGTCTATACATGTGAGAATGTGTGTGTGTGAGTATATACAGATGTCTATACATGTAAGTATGTGTGAGTATATACAGATGTCTATACATGTGAGTGTGTGTGTGTGTGAGTATATACAGATGTCTATACATGTGAGAATGTGTATGTGTGAGTATATACAGATGTCTATACATGTAAGTATGTGTGAGTATATACAGATGTCTGTACATGTGAGTATGTGTGTGTGTGAGTATATACAGATGTCTATACATGTGAGTATGTGTGTGTGAGTATATACATATGTCTATACATGTGAGTATGTGTGTGTGTGAGTATATACAGATGTCTATACATGGGAATGTTTGTGTGAGTATATACAGATGTCTATACATGTGAGAATGTGTGAGTATATACAGATGTCTGTACATGTGAGTATGTGTGTGTGTGAGTATATACAGATGTCTATACATGTGAGTATGTGTGACTATATACAGATGTCTATACATGTGAGAATGTGTGAGTATATACAGATGTCTGTACATGTGAGTATGTATGTGTGTGTGAGTATATACAGATGTCTATACATGTGAGAATGTGTGAGTATATACAGATGTCTATACATGTGAGTATGTGTGAGTATATACAGATGTCTATACATGTGAGTATGTGTGAGTATATACAGATGTCTATACATGTGAGTATATACAGATGTCTGTACATGTGAGTATGTATGTGTGTGTGAGTATATACAGATGTCTATACATGAGTATGTGTGAGTATATACAGATGTCTATACATGTGAGAATGTGTGAGTATATACAGATGTCTGTACATGTGAGTATGTGTGTGTGAGTATATACAGATGTCTATACATGTGAGTATGTGTGAGTATATACAGATGTCTATACATGTGAGTATGTGTGTGTGTGAGTATATACAGATGACTATACATGTGAGTATGTGTGAGTATATAAAGATGTCTATACATGTGAGTATGTATGTGTGTGTGAGTATATACAGATGTCTATACATGTGAGTATGTGTGTGTGTGTGAGTATATACAGATGTCTATACATGTGAGTATATACATATGTCTATACATGTGAGTATGTGTGAGTATATACAGATGTCTATACATGTGAGTATGTGTGACTATATACAGATGTCTATACATGTGAGTATGTGTGACTATATACAGATGTCTATACATGTGAGAATGTGTGAGTATATACAGGTGTCTGTACATGTGAGTATGTGTGAGTATATACAGATGTCTATACATGTGAGTATGTGTGTGAGCATATACAGATGTCTATACATGTGAGTATGTGTGTGAGTATATACAGATGTCTGTACATGTGAGTATGTGTGTGAGTATATACAGATGTCTATACATGTGAGTATGTGTGAGTATATACAGATGTCTATACATGTGAGTATGTGTGTGAGTATATACAGATGTCTATACATGTGAGTATGTGAGTATGTGTGAGTATATACAGATGTCTATACATGTGAGTAGTTGTGAGTATATACAGATGTCTGTACATGTAAGTATGTATGTGTGTGTGAGTATATACAGATGTCTATATATGTGAGTATGTGTGTGAGTATATACAGATGTCTATACATGTGAGTATGTGAGTATGTGTGAGTATATACAGATGTCTATACATGGGAATGTGTGTGTGAGTATATACAGATGTCTATACATGTGAGTGTGTGTGAGTATATACAGATGTCTATACATGGGAATGTGTGTGTGAGTATATACAGATGTCTGTACAAGTGAGTATGTGTGTGTGAGTATATACAGATGTCTATACATGTGAGTATGTGTGAGTGTGAGTATATACAGATGTCTATACATGTGAGTATGTGTGTGTGTGAGTATATACAGATGTCTGTACATGTGAGTGTGTGTGTGTGAGTATATACACATGTCTATACATGGGAATGTGTGTGTGAGTATATACAGATGTCTATACATGTGAGTATGTGTGACTATATACAGATGTCTATACATGTGAGAATGTGTGAGTATATACAGATGTCTGTACATGTGAGTATGTATGTGTGTGTGTGAGTATATACAGATGTCTATACATGTGAGTACGCGTGTGTGTGTGTGTGAGTATATACAGATGTCTATACATGTGAGTATGTGTGTGTGTGAGTATATACAGATGTCTATACATGTAAGTATGTGTGAGTATATACAGATGTCTATACATGTGAGTATGTGTGTGTGAGTATATACATATGTCTATACATGTGAGTATGTGTGTGTGTGAGTATATACAGATGTCTATACATGGGAATGTTTGTGTGAGTATATACAGATGTCTATACATGTGAGAATGTGTGAGTATATACAGATGTCTGTACATGTGAGTATGTGTGTGTGTGAGTATATACAGATGTCTATACATGTGAGTATGTGTGACTATATACAGATGTCTATACATGTGAGAATGTGTGAGTATATACAGATGTCTATACATGTGAGTATGTGTGAGTATATACAGATGTCTATACATGTGAGTATGTGTGAGTATATACAGATGTCTATACATGTGAGTATGTGTGAGTATATACAGATGTCTATACATGTGAGTATATACAGATGTCTGTACATGTGAGTATGTATGTGTGTGTGAGTATATACAGATGTCTATACATGAGTATGTGTGAGTATATACAGATGTCTATACATGTGAGAATGTGTGAGTATATACAGATGTCTGTACATGTGAGTATGTATGTGTGTGTGAGTATATACAGATGTCTATACATGTGAGTATGTGTGAGTATATACAGATGTCTATACATGTGAGTATGTGTGAGTATATAAAGATGTCTATACATGTGAGTATATACAGATGTCTATACATGTGAGTATGTGTGTGTGTGTGAGTATATACAGATGTCTATACATGTGAGTATGTGTGAGTATATACATATGTCTATACATGTGAGTATGTGTGAGTTTATACAGATGTCTATACATGTGAGTATGTGTGACTATATACAGATGTCTATACATGTGAGTATGTGTGACTATATACAGATGTCTATACATGTGAGAATGTGTGAGTATATACAGGTGTCTGTACATGTGAGTATGTGTGAGTATATACAGATGTCTATACATGTGAGTATGTGTGTGAGCATATACAGATGTCTATACATGTGAGTATGTGTGTGAGTATATACAGATGTCTGTACATGTGAGTATGTGTGTGAGTATATACAGATGTCTATACATGTGAGTATGTGTGAGTATATACAGATGTCTATACATGTGAGTATGTGTGTGAGTATATACAGATGTCTATACATGTGAGTATGTGTGTGTGTGAGTATATACAGATGTCTATACATGTAAGTATGTGTGAGTATATACAGATGTCTATACATGTGAGTGTGTGTGTGTGTGTGAGTATATACAGATGTCTATACATGTGAGTATGTGTGTGTGTGAGTATATACAGATGTCTATACATGGGAATGTTTGTGTGAGTATATACAGATGTCTATACATGTGAGAATGTGTGAGTATATACAGATGTCTGTACATGTGAGTATGTGTGTGTGTGAGTATATACAGATGTCTATACATGTGAGTATGTGTGACTATATACAGATGTCTATACATGTGAGTATGTGTGTCTATATACAGATGTCTATACATGTGAGAATGTGTGAGTATATACAGATGTCTATACATGTGAGTATGTGTGAGTATATACAGATGTCTATACATGTGAGTATGTGTGAGTATATACAGATGTCTATACATGTGAGTATATACAGATGTCTGTACATGTGAGTATGTATGTGTGTGTGAGTATATACAGATGTCTATACATGAGTATGTGTGAGTATATACAGATGTCTATACATGTGAGAATGTGTGAGTATATACAGATGTCTGTACATGTGAGTATGTATGTGTGTGTGAGTATATACAGATGTCTATACATGTGAGTATGTGTGAGTATATACAAATGTCTATACATGTGAGTATGTATGTGTGTGTGAGTATATACAGATGTCTATACATGTGAGTATGTGTGAGTATATACAGATGTCTATACATGTGAGTATGTATGTGTGTGTGAGTATATACAGATGTCTATACATGGGAATGTGTGTGTGAGTATATACAGATGTCTATACATGTGAGTATGTATGTGTGTGTGAGTATATACAGATGTCTATACATGTGAGTATGTATGTGTGTGTGAGTATATACAGATGTCTATACATGTGAGTATGTGTGTGTGTGTGAGTATATACAGATGTCTATACATGTGAGTATGTGTGACTATATACAGATGTCTATACATGTGAGAATGTGTGAGTATATACAGGTGTCTGTACATGTGAGTATGTGTGAGTATATACAGATGTCTATACATGTGAGTATGTGTGTGAGCATATACAGATGTCTATACATGTGAGTATGTGTGTGAGTATATACAGATGTCTGTACATGTGAGTATGTGTGTGAGTATATACAGATGTCTATACATGTGAGTATGTGTGAGTATATACAGATGTCTATACATGTGAGTATGTGTGTGAGTATATACAGATGTCTATACATGTGAGTATGTGAGTATGTGTGAGTATATACAGATGTCTATACATGTGAGTATGTGTGAGTATATACAGATGTCTGTACATGTAAGTGTGTGAGTATATACAGATGTCTATACATGTGAGTATGTGTGTGAGGATATACAGATGTCTATACATGTGAGTATGTGAGTATGTGTGAGTATATACAGATGTCTGTACATGTAAGTATGTATGTGTGTGTGAGGATATACAGATGTCTATACATGTGAGTATGTGTGTGAGGATATACAGATGTCTATACATGTGAGTATGTGTGTGTGAGGATATACAGATGTCTATACATGTGAGTATGTGAGTATGTGTGAGTATATACAGATGTCTATACATGTGAGTATGTGTGAGTATATACAGATGCCTGTACATGTGAGTAGTATGTGTGTGTGAGTATATACAGATGTCTATACATGTGAGTATGTGTGTGAGTATATACAGATGTCTATACATGTGAGTGTGTGTGAGTATATACACATGTCTATACATGTAAGTGTGTGAGTATATACAGATGTCTATACATGTGAGTATGTGTGTGAGTATATACAGATGTCTATACATGTGAGTATGTGTGAGTATATACAGATGTCTATACATGGGAATGTGTGTGTGAGTATATACAGATGTCTATACATGTGAGTGTGTGTGAGTATATACAGATGTCTATACATGGGAATGTGTGTGTGAGTATATACAGATGTCTGTACATGTGAGTATGTATGTGTGTGTGAGTATATACAGATGTCTATACATGGGAATGTGTGTGTGAGTGTATACAGATGTCTGTACATGTGAGTATGTGTGTGTGTGAGTATATACAGATGTCTGTACATGTGAGTGTGTGTGTGTGAGTATATACACATGTCTATACATGGGAATGTGTGTGTGAGTATATACAGATGTCTATACATGTGAGAATGTGTGTGTGTGAGTATATACAGATGTCTATACATGTAAGTATGTGTGAGTATATACAGATGTCTATACATGTGAGTGTGTGTGTGTGTGTGTGTGTGTGTGTGTGTGTGTGAGTATATACAGATGTCTATACATGTGAGTATGTGTGTGTGAGTATATACATATGTCTATACATGTGAGTATGTGTGTGTGTGAATATATACAGATGTCTATACATGGGAATGTTTGTGTGAGTATATACAGATGTCTATACATGTGAGAATGTGTGAGTATATACAGATGTCTGTACATGTGAGTATGTGTGTGTGTGAGTATATACAGATGTCTATACATGTGAGTATGTGTGACTATATACAGATGTCTATACATGTGAGTATGTGTGACTATATACAGATGTCTATACATGTGAGAATGTGTGAGTATATACAGATGTCTATACATGTGAGTATGTGTGAGTATATACAGATGTCTATACATGTGAGTATGTGTGAGTATATACAGATGTCTATACATGTGAGTATATACAGATGTCTGTACATGTGAGTATGTATGTGTGTGTGAGTATATACAGATGTCGTATACATGAGTATGTGTGAGTATATACAGATGTCTATACATGTGAGAATGTGTGAGTATATACAGATGTCTGTACATGTGAGTATGTGTGTGTGAGTATATACAGATGTCTATACATGTGAGTATGTGTGTGAGTATATACAGATGTCTATACATGTGAGTATGTGTGAGTATATACAGATGTCTATACATGTGAGTATGTGTGAGTATATAAAGATGTCTATACATGTGAGTATGTATGTGTGTGTGAGTATATACAGATGTCTATACATGTGAGTATGTGTGTGTGTGTGAGTATATACAGATGTCTATACATGTGAGTATATACATATGTCTATACATGTGAGTATGTGTGAGTATATACAGATGTCTATACATGTGAGTATGTGTGACTATATACAGATGTCTATACATGTGAGTATGTGTGACTATATACAGATGTCTATACATGTGAGAATGTGTGAGTATATACAGGTGTCTGTACATGTGAGTATGTGTGAGTATATACAGATGTCTATACATGTGAGTATGTGTGTGAGCATATACAGATGTCTATACATGTGAGTATGTGTGTGAGTATATACAGATGTCTGTACATGTGAGTATGTGTGTAAGTATATACAGATGTCTATACATGTGAGTATGTGTGAGTATATACAGATGTCTATACATGTGAGTATGTGTGTGAGTATATACAGATGTCTATACATGTGAGTATGTGAGTATGTGTGAGTATATACAGATGTCTATACATGTGAGTATGTGTGAGTATATACAGATGTCTGTACATGTAAGTATGTATGTGTGTGTGAGTATATACAGATGTCTATACATGTGAGTATGTGTGTGAGTATATACAGATGTCTATACATGTGAGTATGTGAGTATGTGTGAGTATATACAGATGTCTATACATGGGAATGTGTGTGTGAGTATATACAGATGTCTATACATGTGAGTGTGTGTGAGTATATACAGATGTCTATACATGGGAATGGTGGTGTGAGGTATATACAGAATTCTGTACAAGTGAGTATGTGTGTGTGAGTATATACAGATGTCTATACATGTGAGTATGTGTGAGTGTGAGTATATACAGATGTCTATACATGTGAGTATGTGTGTGTGTGAGTATATACAGATGTCTGTACATGTGAGTGTGTGTGTGAGTATATACACATGTCTATACATGTGAATGTGTGTGTGAGTATATACAGATGTCTTATACATGTGAGAATGTGTTGAGTATATACAGATGTCTGTACATGTGAGTATGTATGTGTGTGTGTGAGTATATACAGATGTCTATACATGTGAGTACGCGTGTGTGTGTGTGTGAGTATATACAGATGTCTATACATGTGAGTATGTGTGTGTGTGAGTATATACACGATTCTATACATGTAAGTATGTGTGAGTATATACAGATGTCTATACATGTGAGTATGTGTGTGTGAGTATATACATATGTCTATACATGTGAGAAGTGTGTGTGTGAGTATAGTACAGATGTCTATACCTGGGGAAATTGTTTGTGTGAGTATATACAGAGTCTATACATGTGAGAAGTGTGTGCTATATACAGATGTCTATACATGTAGAGTATGTGTGGACTATATACAGATGTCATATACATGTGAGAATGTGTGAGTATATCCAGATGTGCTGTACATGTGAGTATGTGGTTGTGTGAGGATATATACAGATGTCCTATACATGTGGAGTATGTTGTGACCTATATACAGATGTCTATACATGTTGAGTATGTGTGTGGACTATATACAGATGTCATATACATGTGAGAATGGGTGAGTATATACAGATGTCTTATACATGTGAGTATGAGTGAGTATATACAGATGTCCTATACATGTGAGTATGTAGGAAATGTAAGGCAAATTGCTGGAAATGCACATAAGGGTTAAGGCCAAGACGGAGGAGGGGAGTGTTGTGTTGTGTGTGTGGAAAACAATGTTGCAGAAAGAGAGGAGGGGGTTCCAGCTTACCTTTTTAAGCCCAGTACAGGAAGCACATGTCCTCTTTCTGCTGTTTTTCTCAAAGTTTTCACATGAGACGTTCAAGGAGATCTAAAGCACCTCCAAAGCGAATCATGGAGGCTGGGGGAGGAACCTGCAGAGAGAGAGAAGTGGTTGAAGACAGCGATGAAGCAGCTGAGTGGATTCCTCCATCGCCAGAAACGGTGGGTCGAACCCCTTTACTTCCCTCCCTTTCCCTTCACTTGATCAATCTTCGGGGGGAAGGTTGGGGGGTAGTAGTGGGGAAAATTTCAGATAGGGCCCTAC